>NW_022060261.1:2927316-3204825 GCF_007364275.1 Archocentrus centrarchus
CATTATAGTTAAAAGTAGTTTTTTTACCTTCTCTTACAAGTTCATTTTGATTATATTTAGGACCCTACAGAGGTGAAGAGAAGACCAAAAACAGAAGGTTGTAGTACTAAAATATGTTTTCTTCATTTTTGCCATCTTTGGAAACATCTCACTGTCCCTGTAATTAATCATGTTTGAAAAGTTTGACAAATTAGCGTTATGCTCTTTTTCCTTCATCTTTTCTTGGCCTGTTTGAGTCCTGATCAGTGAATTATCTCTAAGATTTTCTTCACATGGAGTTCAAAGTAATCTTTCAAAATAAACAGGTCTCAAAAATTCAAAAGCTCTTCAGCACACTGCTTTCAACTTCATGCAAATGTCCTGTGGCACAGCAGAGGAGCATCATCAGCCTTCAGCGACTCTCTGGTCACGTCAAAGGAAGAGCAAAGTCATTTTCTACTACTGTACAAACCCTGAGGTCCACAAGCTTTAACCAGGCAAGAGACAGACTGAGTCCAGCCACTGTTTAACAGCACTGACTGTAGCAAAGATCAAACACCCTCTGCACTCAGTCTGCAGAACTCCCCCACAAACCTCCAGTCCTTTGGTGACACAGCAGGTTCTAGTGTAACAGTGAATTAGTCTGAATTTCAGTATGGCCCTTTTTCATGTGCTGGATGTGGTGTTTCCTCTCTACATTTCATGGGTTACGGAGGGGCTGGGCTCTGAGAGAGGAACCTGCTGGAGGCCTGTTGGATGTATCATTTACAGACTGAGCAGGCTGCAGGATGAGGACACGTCTTGTTTTTGTGAACACAGAAGTTGAACCCAGCTCTTGCTCTCCCAGCTCCTTCTGCAGAAGGCTGTTCAGTTTTTTCAGCCTGAAATGACTGAGAAGTTTATTTGTGTGTGTTTTTTTTGCTCTTTCTTTGCTTCCTGAAATAACAAATGTGACTCCCGCAAATGTCAGCAGACGTAACGCCCGCCGTCAGCAGCTCTGAGAAAACCAACCATGTCCTCTGGGATGCAGAGGGTCTCTGCTGGGCTCTGGCTCAGATCGAGCTCGATGCAGCCAGCTGAACAGGAGGAAGCCCAGCCTTTCTCTGCACACGCTGCCCTGCCTGGCAGGAGACACTTGGCAAAACCCTGATGTGTTTTCCTGGGAGCCTCAAAGGGAAAAGCACAGCAATGACTTCCACTTGAATATGTTGTCATGCCTCTTATGTATTTCTGTAAAGCTCTCTGTGACAGACCTCCTGAGAGGAGGGAGGAGGAAGAGGAGGAATGGGCAGTTGTCCCTGCAGTGGGGATCTGGCAGGTGATGAGAGGAGGAGCTCTGCTGTGTTCCTCTCACAGAGAGAAATGTCCTGCTGATACCGCTGACACCAAGACCTTTTTTCTTCCCCTCCATCCTTTTTCCCTCTATTTATCCACCACTCCAGGAGATTCAGTGCTGGTCTATTGCATTATTTATATCCTGTTAGTTTTTCTTCCTGTTTACTGGAAAATCCAATTCAATTCCATTTTATTTTATTTATATAATCACAACAACAATCTCCTCAAGGTAAACACTGTATTGCAATTACAGAGAAAAGCCATCAATCAGATGACCCCCTGTGAATAAGCACTATTGTAGAATAGCTAAGGGAGGGTTCAGGGTCACCTGATCTTTATAATGTCTGTATCTTAAATGATCTTTCAAACAGAAAACCAGCAGGTTAGTCTGTCTTCAGGGCTTTCCACAGCAAACTCACTTTCTGCCTGCTGTTTTGAATTTGACATCAGAAAATATTTAATCTCTCATGCAGGTTCATGGTTGAGTGTAGGGACAGTTTGTGCCAGTCTTTGGCCATGCACATACCTGCATTTGTACGCAGTGCTCCAAAAAAAACCCCACAGCATGCAGCCAGACGGCAGGGACACCATGTTAAAGTTATCAGTCAAATGCTGTCAGATAAAAAAAAAGATGCATATATCTATTTCCGTTATTGCAATAATCTGATCCATATTTCTTGCTTTGTAATCGGATCTCTACGTGGAATCATCGTCGCCGTGCTTCCCTCTGCGGTTCAGTAACTTGTCAAACCGTGAGCCGTTTAGAGAGATGAAGTCATTTGCTAGCTTTCTATCCTGCTCATTGCAGTTGAGTTATGTGGCCCGAGAATGTGAGCCGTTTGCTTTCAGTCTTTCGGTGAACATCACGGAGACCTGACAAACACACTTGTGGGAAAACTCTGGGTGAAGCAGAGGTGCCAGATTTAGGAAAAGTCTTGCTGAGCACATAAATAACACGACAGAATAACTCCACACAACGCTGAGCTCGCACACTCCAAACATTTCCCTCCTCCGACACACTCATACTGCTCGGACTCTGTTATCATTCGCTGACCTTTAGAAAATAACTTGTCTTCAGTTCATCTGGTGGCACATGAGGATGGATGATGATGGGACCCTGTTTGCTGCGAGCCGGTGCTCTACAAGTCAGCACTTTGGGGTAAGTGGAAATATGGTCAATGTCAAATATGATTTCCCCGGCTGCAGAGTTTAGCAGGAGGAGCAGAGACAGAAACTGTGATCTACGAGGAGTCATTATTCTGTGATAGGTGAGCTCTGATTCAGGTGATTTTTCTGATTTGTTTTCTTTGTCAAAGTGAGCGCTCTGCAGAAATTAATACTAACAGGATTCCTCTCCATCGTTTGTCTTCCTTTAGAGATCATTACCCTCATTTGTGTTCCTCTCACTGAAATTCACAGCACACAGCTTCAGATCAAAACCCAGAGTGTGTGTGTGTGTGGTGTGTGTGTGTGTGTGTGTGTGTGTGTGTGTGTGTGTGTGTTTGGTTCCACTCACCCACGATATCGAACCACCGTTGCCGATGTGGCTCTGTCATGATGATGCCCACCATGTGAGTGACAGGTTCTGTTTCCATCACAGCAAAGGTGAAGTGGGGCTCCTCAAATGTGATTGGTTCTGGGGAAGGTGGCGGGTGGGCGATCCACTCTATGTCAAGTCGAGCTGTGGACGAGCGGGACGGGCTGCCCCGGTCTGTAGCTTTGATCTGGAAACAAACAGAGACATGTAAGGCCTCGTGTAAGGCAAAACAGGAAGTAGCGACAGATAACTGCAACGAGATTTCAGAAGCTCCAAACTTTTCCAGCTCAGGTTCAGGCGCTTTCTTCAGATTTGCCAGAAAATGCCATCTGCACTTGTCCGACCCTTCACGCGTGTCAGTGTGTGTGCTGCGTTTGAGGCATTAGGTGCAGACGAGTGGATAGCTCAGGCCTGGACTCGAGTACACAGACACCTCCTCACTCAGACTCTGCTCTTACATTTGACTCAGAAAACCTGCTGTGAGGTGGTGAAACATCAACATTCACCATGGCACCCTCAAAAAAAAATGAAAAAAAAAGCTCAAAAGCTTCACAATTAATTATCTCCAAAGGGTTTATGTTTCAGACACGATGTCAATCTGATAAATTCCTATTCAAGTTCAACACCTGGAAATCAAAATGATGGACTTCCTGTGGACCAAGAGGTGTTTTTGTGCTTATTTGTTCTTTTATGTAAATCAAGTTGTGAAGGATCCTTCTGGAGCTGATCCACTCCTAATGCAGAGTGACAACAAACACCGACTGTGTGAGTGCAGCTGCACCAAAGAGCTTTCAGGGTATCAGGACAGCTCATTTAGCCTCTTTAACCCTTCTGCAGAGACCCTCAATGGAGCACAGCCTGCTGGAATAAAGACTCTGCTGCAGCACCTACCGTGAGAATACTGTAGTTTCCGGGCCAGAAGTCACCGTGTGACGTGACCACGCCAGTCACAGGGTCAATCTCAAACTGTTCGTCCCTGTTGTCCTGCAACTTGTAGGTTACAACAGCGTTCAGGCCCTCATCATCATCACGAGCGACCATCCTGCAGACTTCCTGCTTGCTGCCGTCGTGACGCCGTTCGGGCAGCCTGACGTGGAAAAGTTTGTCCGTGAACTTCGGCCGGTTGTCGTTGGCATCCAGAACCTGGATCACAACGGTAGCGGTGGAGCTCAAAGATGGCGATCCGTTATCTGACACGATCACCTGAAGGTGAAGAAGAGTTGGAAGGTTAACAGATTAATAAACTACGCCACCATTTTTGGAGGAACTTCAGATTTTTTGTTCCAAATCTGTTCCAGTTCCTGACGGGACTCTGAATGTAAGGAGTCAGTGGGTCAAGCTGAATGGAACTTAATATGGAGCAACGGCTGGAAAGGTCTGCAGTGTTTCAGGTTTTAGTCACATTTCTACACAGCGCACACACGCTCATTATCTCATTAAACACCTCATATTGTCCATGTAACGATCACATAATCACAGATCAATCACAGAGTTAAAGTGAGATGATTCAAAGTGATTAAAACTACCAGAAAAATGAGAAAGTGGAGCTTCAGGACTGAAGTTTGTTCCCCAGTTTTTATGCTCTCAGCCTGCTACACCCACACTCACATGGTTCATTTATGTCTTCTTTTGTTTACCATTTCTTAAATGTTTAACATAAACCAACAGCAAGAACACGCAAAGATGAACTGTTGCCCTTTTCTTAAAAATGTATATGAAATAAATAACTAAGCTGCACGATCAACACATTCTGACTCTCTGAGGCAAAAACTCCTCAAACTTTTCCACATCTCTTTGTTTGCCTGATACATTCCTCAAAAGTCCTGCAGTGGTCCACAAACTCGCTGTGTGTAAGAGGTCTGACTCACAGGTCAACACTCAGCGCTGAAATTATGGCAAATAAAAAACTTCCAATCCAGGGAACTTTTCTGTTGGAATGATTTTTGTTTCCTCTGCTCAGAGACTCTGACGTTCACTCTGCAGCAGATTAAATGACCCCATCATGTTTTGTGTGAGTATTGTTGTGCGTTCTTATGGATTTATGGAGACCCCAGTGATTCACAGAAGAGCCGGATTTGTTTGTCCTGTTCCGGCATCAATCCGACAGGAAGAGAAAATGTTGTTTATCAGAGTCTCACCTCAATGCTGTGCTCCGGTTTATCCTCCCGATCCAAAGCTGAGACGGTGCTGATAACACCTGCAAACACACACCACACACACACACACACACCCACACACACACACACACACACCCACACACAAAACACTGCCTCAGTCATCATTTTACACAATAATATCTGTGTGTGTGTCCATAAGTCTGTGCAGTGGAGCAGAAACACTTATAAGCATGTTAAAAACAGCAGGCATGGTCCAGAGTCACAGCCAAAGGAATCAGAGGATAATAAAACAATGAAACTGTAAATAATACAACGTAAATAACATATACAGCAAAAAGTAAAGCGCAGTCGTCACTGCTTCCTGGTTCTAATTCAATGAATAAAAACGAGTTTGTTCTGTATAATTTTTAATCTGAACTTTGGGACAAACTCAGCGATCTGTGCAGAGTCCGGAGGTCGGAGAGAGAGGTGCTCAACAAATGTAAGGACTTCAAAACAAACGGCAAAAACGAGGCGACCGAGCAGGTGCAGACTGACACCTGAATAAAAGCTGATACAGAAGTCAAACAGAGAAAAAATGAAGGCATGAATAATATTAGTAAAGTCTGTGAAGCAGAGAGAAGCCAGCTTTGACAGCAGCAGCAAAGATCACTGTGACCGTCTCCTGCGTGGAGGTCAGAGCTTCCTTCTGTTTTCTGTTCCTTTAAATAAAGACAGTGTGGTAGCATCCGTCTTTGTCACACTGTTTAATGTCCAGAAGACATTAAAGAACCATCCATCCACTTCCATCCACTTAGCCATACCAAGGTCACAGGGCGAGAGGTGGAGTACACCCAGTTATTTTCTCACAACAACCGGAGCTATCGATATTGATACCGTCAAAGGTGGACACTAGTAGGTAAAATGCATAAAGTGAAGGGACACTTTATTAGAGACGGGCCACATGATATCAGCGGAAAAGAAAAAAGACAAAACTAATATTCCGAACAATTAACCATGCAGAGCTGCTCCACAGCTGGAAATACATGCTTGAGGCTGCCTTACACACTCAGAACACAACACTGCCTCATCAGTGGGAGTAAGGGTCACTGAGAGCCAAACAGCCAATCAGATGCCTCCAAAGATTCAGTGAAATGACTGAGCAGCTTCTCAGCACGCCGGCCTGTGTGTCCCAGCTGCTTTACCGTGGTGTAATTAACAGCTCATCTGAGCTTAAATGCACTGATGAACCTCTGCATGAAAACATTGTGAAAGGGTTTCTGGAAGCCCTGATTGGGCCTCTCTGATGGTGAGAAGTACAGTTGGTGCATCTGTCACACAGTTTCTAATGAAGGTTTTTGTCATGTTGCACTCAGACAGAAAACATAGATGCCTGGTTTTCTTCTTTTTTTTTTTTTACCTTTACTCTAAAATCTTGTAAACTGGGAATCACTCTTGAATTATTTGTGTTTAAAAGTTATAAAACTGGCAGCAGTCTGGAGATGAGATGTGATAAAGAAGCATACTGAGCTCATAATCTGCAGGTAATCTTCAGCAGAACGTTTTCTCGGACGCTCCTGTAAGCTTTGGAAACCATCTCTGCCCATTAAACTTTGTCACATGGAAACTGCACACTTACTCTTACTTCCTGTTAGTCCTTGACTTGTACAGGAAACATGATTTGTTCTAAGCATGTGTGGAGAGTCCTTCCCATGAATGCTGTATTTTAAAATAAATCAATAAATTGGCCATCTGACCCACCATCTTATTGCAGTGGAGTGTCCCAACCCAGCATAAATAACCCAAGTTCAAATGTAGTTCTGAGCAGTACACCTGCTTTAGCTTAAATAGCAAGTGATGCTTCCACTGGTATCACCTCTTCTTCCCCTGCTTCTTCTTTTTCTTTCAGCTGCTCCGTTCAGGGGTCACCACAGCAGACCATCTGCCTCCATCTCACTCTATCCCAGCATCCTCCTCTGTCACACCAGCCGTCTGCATGTCCTCCTTCACTGCATCCATGAACCTCCTCTGAGGAGTTCCTCTTCTCCTCCTGCCTGGCAGCTCCATCTTTAGTATCCTGTGTCCAGTATATCCTCTCTCCCTCCTCTGCACATGTCCAAACCATCTCAGCATCGCCTCTCTGACTTTATCATAACTTGATATCACCTAATAATATTAATAATATCTGTTTTGCTCAGCTGTGAGCCTGTAGACTAGTTTACCATTGCAATAGAAATCAATATTCAATATTTAATCAACTCCTTGCACCACAGCGTTCAATGTTCTCTCAAAGTAACAAAAGATTCTTTATTAAATAAAGAACTTGAAGAACATAAATACATGAATCAAAGTAACCCTAACTTTAGCCACAAAGTTTTAAAGACACAGCTTTTACTTTAAAAATGAACAGTCTGTTTCCAGTTATATTTTCATCGCATAAATTGGATAATGGAACAAGCTGCTGCCTCAGGCAAAGCATCAGGATCGTTTAGGCACCACAAACTCACTCAACATGCATCTCCATTACACAAGCAAGAAAAATAAAGCAGGAAAAATGGCATTTCTCTTTATACAGCCACTCCAGATGAATTATATTTTGTGTGCTGGCACAGCTGAACCAACATTATTCAAAGTCTAAAACCTTCAGCAGTGCCTGATGGTTCCATGAGCAGGACTGAGACTTTCTGCAAAGGAAAACATGTCAGACAAAGAGCTCAGTTTGTTTGTTAGGACTGAGGCACAAATGAGGAGGTGTGGGAGATGTAGATCAAGGAGGGGGTCGTAAGTGGAGCAAAGGAAACCCCCGCTGAGGGTCATTGAGTCCTTTTATGACAGAGCAAACAAGCCCTGCTGGGAGGGCATCCCTGGGACAGGTGGGGCACATTAGAAAGTGTGTTTCTGTCATTAGTGCAGACGCGGGAATCGTAGCTGAACTCCGATCTCTCCCTGCCGCCTGTTTTCACTCAGCCGTCCAGGACGCCTGTCAAAACCGTGTGAAGATAAACAGAGCTGTCCACCACCTCACAGGCCAGTTTGGTTGTTTCCTTCTCGTTTTCACAGGATTCACTTCACATTTCACTCCTCTTCTTTTTCAGTGACATCTTATTTCAGTCATTTTTAAAGAGAAAGATCCCAAATTTGTGTGAATCATTTCAGAAATACCAGTGAGTCAAAAAGGAAAAAAAAAAAAGAGGCCATTATCACTGCCTGTAACAGCAAATAGCTTGAAACATCTCCACCCGAGTGTTCAGCATCAGGCCTGAAAGAGAAGGTCATTATTGGGCCAACGGGCGCTCTGAGGGTTTTACTGTGATCTGTATGGTCTCGAGATGCATTCAGACTCAGAATGAATCATTTAGAGGATTTTAAACGTTGTAAACATCAAAGCTGCGCACAGACTGCAGCAGAAAGATTTGCTTCACAAACTGACCAAGTGTCAACCTGAACTTAAACAGGCACAAAATGAGGTTTTATTGTGGTACTGCTAGCTGTCTGCTACGTTTCCCCTCAGCTAACTAGAGTCCCTGAGCTGGACCTCTGGGCTGTGTTTGTGCTGTTGGAGCCTTTTGGAGCATTTTTAATGCAATTATCTGCTGTGGTTTCATTGGACTAACAGACCGTCCAAGGAGGCGAGCTCCAGTTTACTGAGGGAAATTCTGGGATTTTAACTGGATGTTTCTGGGCACTCGTTAGCATGTACCTGTGTCTGTGTGATGGTCCCATACAGTCTGTGGATGCAGACCGATAACAAAGTCAGTGATGACTCACTCCACCCCATTGTCCACATACAGTCACTTCTGACTCCCCAAAACCAACATGGTAGAGGCCAAAACACATTAAGGCTTCAAAAACCCGTGGATGAAATCATATTGCTACATCTTTCTTTTATACCATCTATCATACTCACCTCGTTAAACGTAATAATTCAGCAATGGGAGGCTCCGGGATTGAGAACGTGTTACCTGAGACAATAATGTGACCTACTGACTTCATGTAAAAGGATATTTGGAACAATTTGCTCTGTTTTGGACCCTCATGATTTGTCATGAGTAGGAAAGTCACCCTGACTTGTGACATATACACTCCTGGTGAGTGATTTGTGAATCTTAAGTATGAAAAATGAAAATAGAGGCAAACAGCAGAATTCTCATATCATATCAGTTTAAGGATCAAAAACACCCTGCAGCCTTTTGAGGAATTTGCTGTTGCAAAATGCTAATGAAGTGGGCACATTCCAGACTTGCCCGGCCTTGTCAACAAACAACTTGTAATAGAGCAGCTTAGATTTTTCTCAAAATGCAAACGACAAGATTTCATTTGCATTTATCCATTAAAGCAGGAATCCTTCCTGATTCTTCTCAGCTGAATCAGACGCAGTGCTGCGGCGTATAACGTCCAGGTTGGAAGAATATAAGTGAAAAACCAGCTTACAGACATGAGTCACTTTCATCCTGTCAAGGCATGACAGGTTTCACCTCACGTTACTAATAGGAGGTTCATTTGTAAGATATAAGGCAAGGTGGGTCATGTTCTAAAGATCTGTCCTCAACAGCATGTTCCAGGTAACACGAGCTCCCTCCCCTTACACAGGTTTTCTAATCTATGTAAGCTGGTACAAGATAGCTCTATTATTCTTTGTTTTCAAAGGATTTTCAGGACAGTTTAGTTCACCATCTTCAGGTAAAAGGTCTGAGACAGCTGAAGGGATTCTCTCCCATACTGCCAGAAGTGTGAGTGAGCACTAGAGGTGGAAGATGAGCTCCCAGTTAGATTCTGGTTCATCCCAAACGTGTTGGAAGGAGCTGAGGCCAGAGCTCTACAGGCCACTAACAGCATTTGTGCAGAGGGGATGGGTCATATACTGTGTATTATATTTTTATGCTGAAAATTTCCCATTGATGAGAACTACAATAATTCCTGCAGCTCTTCCCCACAAAATCTTTTTTTAAATTTGTTTTTTTGAAGCCAAAAGTGACCATATTTGGCCGAGAAAGTGGAGCGTTAAAGCTATTGGCAAGAGTTCCGCCTTCTTGGATGGACTGTTAGTCCAATGAAGCCCAGCAGCCAAATTATTGGTCAGATAATCACGTTAAAAATGCTCCAACAGGCTCCAACAGCACAAACACGGTCCAGAGGTCCAGCTCAGGGACTCCAGTTAGCTGTAGGGGAAGCCTAGTAGACAGCTAGCAGCTGCAGCCGCCTACGTTGCCATCCACTTGTCAGTCAGAGAGGCCACACCCCTAATGATGCAAACTTTATTTAAGCAGGTGAGTTATTAAAACACTGAATTTTTGGACATGAAGGGGGAGATTAGTTACAGAGACCAAAGCAGTTTCTGTGTCAGGCTGTAAACATGGGAGCCTATTAACTTGGATCAGATTCATCTCATTGTCATTGTGCACACAACGAAATGCTCGTTCCAGATCACTCATCCAGAGACGAGCATCTGCGGTCATGCAGCCAGAGACTGGTGCTACCGTTAGGCAATGTGGTTTAAGTGTCTTGCCCAAGGACACAACGCAGCACAGGGATAGGGGCTTGAACCAGCAACCCTCCAGCTGCAAGGCAAGCGCCTACCCACTGTGCCACTGCCTCTGAAAAGGAAGTGGCACAGTGAAATGTCTATGGGGACTGGTTCACTGTGGTGCCTCTACTGGATCGCAGAGGAACTACAGCTTTTAGTACTTAGCCACTGCTTTAATCTCTATTTTTTATTTTAGCGCTACAGTTTGGTGCTCAGAAAAAACTTTTCTGCAAGAATTTAGGTCAGTGTCGCTCAGCTGACCTCAGCCTGAAATACAAAAGGAACACAAAGGCACAATAACCCTTTTCAACCCAACACATTTCATCCTCTGCTTCTATGCATGAATAAATGGATAACAAATACACCTGCATTTACACAAAAATGCTTGTTTGAATGAGACACACTTCAGCTGGCAGAGCACCTCCCCCCTCTGCGCCTGCGTGACGTCTCTCAGTAATCCCTCGGTATTCTGGCCTCGGGCCTGGACAAACAGCACAGGATATTTGAGGACAGGGACAGGGCTTGTAGCGGCTTGTAGCATCACACCTAATGTGACGCTCATTTCAGCTACAACTTCAACTTCAAAGGTCAACTGTCAGCGATGAAGACAGAGATGTTCAGGCTTCATCGTTTTTCCTGCCATGCAGACATTTTCTTTTTTTGTTGGTTTTTTTCTTCACGTCACATGTGACTGAGTTTTAGCGTAACTCTCGAGGAGCTTGTTATTATGGAGGTATATCGTGACCTCCATGCAGCACACCTAGCTTCTGCAGCTCATGTTTGCAAAACTGCATTAAGGGAAATCAACCATCTTTCAATACCCCCTCCTTGCTGCGGGAAATATCACTGTTAGCTTTTTACAACTGCAGTCAAACCCACCAATCAAAATGTAAATCTGCCACACGACCATGGCAACATGTACAGATATACCAAACACTGCAACAGAGGTTTGCCAGATGTTCTTTAAACACAAGGGGAGTTTGAACAAAGACGTAAATCAATCACAATCGGAGCACGGAGCCTCTTTTTCTGCTCGAGCTGCTGGTGAAATACCAGAACGACACTGAGCAACTCGATCCAATTACATCCCAGAGTTACTGTATGTCTGCCTGCTCATTCACTGCTCACTAAAAGATTCAGTTACACGATTCAGGGATGAGCTGAATATATGAAACTGTGAGGGAAAACTGGTCTGATGGTAACTGGACTAGTTCTTCTATAGCACTTTTCTAATCTAGTTGAGCACTTAAAGTGCTTATACAGCACATTTCCATTCAGCCATTCACGCACGTTCATACTCCAACGCTTGTGTTAGAGAACAACTTGGGGTTCGATATCTTGCCCAAGGATATTTCGGCACGCAGCCTGTAATCAAACCACCAACCTTCATATGAGTAGGTGACCGGCTCTACCTCCTGAGCCACAGACACAGATGCTCAGCTAGCGTAGAAAATTGCTATATAGGAATTATTTACCCTCTGATTGCTGAGACCCTGCGACCCACGGGACCCTGACCTGGATAACTGGAAGAAAATGACTGGATGGAAAAGATAAACTGACTGAAAGGCCAAGTGTATCCTATTTGATCAATGAGTTTTTGTGAGTTTTTGAGACCTCTACATCATCAGTGTCATTTTTCCCCACAAAAATCTAAATAGATTAGGCAACACATTTTAAGCAATAAATTTAAAAAAATAGCAAATATGATACTAATTAAAACTCATATATGCAAATTTATATTTACTTTCTTTTTTGTAAGAAGGTTTAATTTAGATGTTAGATTCAACTAACTTGCAGGTGGCAGTGGGCAGGTGCTCACCTTGCAACCGGAGGGTTGCTGGTTTGAGTACCCGCCTGAGCGCATGCTGTCATTGTGTCCCTGGGCAAGACACTTAACCCACATTGCCCAAGTGTGAATGTGGTTGTGTGTTTGGTGGTCAGAGGGGGCGCAAATTGGCAGCCACACCTCTGTCAGACTGCCCCAGGGCAGCTGTGGCTATATTAGTAGCTTACCACCACCACCAGGTATGAATAGTGCATGAAATTGTAAAGCGCCTTTGGGTGTCTAGAAAGGCGCTATATAAGACTAATGCATTATTATTAACATATTGTCATTGCGCACACAACGAAATGATCTTTCCAGAGATGAGCATCTGTGGTCATGCAGCCAGAGACCGGCGCTACCGTTAGGCAATGTGGTTTAAGTGTCTTGCCCAATGACACAACGCAGCGCAGGGTCAGGGGCTCGAACGGGCAACCCTCCGGCTGCAAGGCAAGCGCCTACCCACTGTGCCACTGCCACTAAGATGACTGCTTAACACTCCAGTTTTTGAAAATCTGATTTTTTTTTGGCAATTATTTCATGTTCAGGCTTTACAGGGTTAAAGTTCTCAGTGAGGTTCAAGCTCTCAGCCTGGACTCTTACCATCCCTCAGTGCACCTGCATGGATTATCCATGTAAATGCTCATTTAAAAGCCACTGCGTTTCCAGACAATAACATGGACTTTGGTGTTAAATTGTTAATTCAGATAAATCACGTGATATCAGCATGTTAGAAAGATCCCTTCAGAGCCAGGAAGACTTACTGTGGCCTGTATAAAGCTCGTTAAGGTATCCTTTGATTAATCTTTGATTTGAACTTGTAAAAAGTGTATTTACCTGTCTTAGGATCTATGTTGAAGTACATTTGATGAGATTCCAGGATCTGGAACGAACACTTCCCCTCAGACAACGTGTCCACATCTGTCGCCGACACCTGGATGATGGACTTGACCATATCCACGTTCTCTGGGACAAATGCGAAATACATCGGCTGAGAAAGTTCAGGAGCGTTGTCGTTAACGTCCAGGACCTCGATGTAGACGTGAGTCCAGGAGATCAGAGGCTCGGTCCCCAGATCAGTGGCATAGACAGACAGCCAGTAACGAGGTGCTGTCTCGCGGTCCAGCGTCTCTGTCGTACGGATCACCCCTGAGACACACAAAAGGTGCATATAAATCATTGTTTTCACGTATGAACTCTACACTGGTATTTCCATGTTCTGAACATGCTGCCCTGCCTTGGGAACGAATCATTTATCAGTATAATCTCTTCATGCTTTATAACTGTAACAGCCTGGGAGGAAGCCACTGGGGCTTTCACTGAGCTTAAGGTGCCTGTTTGCATTTTAAAAAATAATCTGGACAGGAGCCCAGAGGTGGGTTGGGACATTTTAAATAACTCCCTGCTCAGCCAAATGTGTCACATATTTGTGTTAGCTTAAAGAAGAGGCCCACGCAGGGACACTGCAGGGCCTGAACACATTGGAAATGTACTTCTCTGGGTGGTGGCCTGGAGAAGCTGTTTAAATTTGGATACCCTGGGGGTGTTACAGTGCAACTCCACAGTGACCTCCATTCAGCCTGATTTTATCTGAGCCTTGTGTGCAGAAGCAGGCTAATGAAACGCACTGCGATATGCTGCAAGGTCACAGGATATCCTCTGCAAAGGATATGCTGATGGAAAAATATACAAACTACTTTAACCACCTCAGAGGAAGAACTGCTTCTACAAGCATGTACATGTCCCACTTTATCAGGGAAAGTGTATGAGGAAAGATCTACAGTGGCAACGAGTTTCAGGCGTGTCACAGTGGTGGAAAAGAAAAATGTTACCACGCAACACTGTGCTGCAAATCATTTGTAGCATTTAATTTACACTGCAGTGTTAATTACTGTTTACAAAGCACACCCAGTTTTGACCTTTGACCTTTCTACAGGGAACTGAGGAAGCACAGCCGTTTCACTGCAAGCTTCATTTAGTAGCTGTTCAGGGTCACAGCACATGGGGGGCATAAACTCCATGTAAAATGGATTTTTATCTTCTACACTTTGATTGTATATGATTTTAACAAGTAAAACCTAGTGTGTTAATAAGTGAGCTTCAGAGGTGCAGCCTCTGGAGACAGCAAGGGTCTTTTTACAGTCTTTTTGTTAAACTAAACTAAGATAAAACAGCACTGTCAGTCTCCACACTGAACTGAAAATGACCACAAAAAAGACAGCACACAAAAAGATAAACTACAATCACCAGGTGTTAGTTACCTGTTTCCTCATCAATGATGAACACTCCTAAGCCAGAACCATCATGGATGTGGTACCTGACAACACCATCTCTGCCCAGGTCCTTGTCTGAAGCGGTCAGAGTCACTACAGACGTCCCTATCACCGCATCCTCCATCACCAGAGCTTCATAGACAAACTCTGAGAACACTGGCCGGTGGAGGTTCTCATTGACATCTAGAACCTCAATCTCCACAAAGCAGGACGATGACAGGGATCGAGGGAGGCCGTGGTCAACGGCTCGGACTGTGAGGTTGTACGATGGCCGCCTCTCAAAGTCCAGCTCTCTCTCGAGGGTGAGGGCGCCTGTGGAGGAGTCGAGATGGAAGATCCCGCTCTCTGTGTTTTTGAGGTTATAGGTAACGAGGCCTCCACTGCCCAGATCTAAGTCAACACTCTCCAGCCAGATGAGCAGCGTGCCTACAGGAACATCTTCTGGAACTTTTATTTTGCACACTTTGGGCACAAATTTAGGCGGGTTGTCATTTATATCCTGCAAAATCACCATCAAGTCAACAGTGGAGAGCAGCTGAGGGCCGAGTTTAGCCTGGTCTCTCGCTTCGATGAGGAGATCATGCCTGGGTGAGCTTTCTCGATCCAGTCTGCCCGTCACAGTCAGCTCTCCAGTGATTTATCAATCGTGAACATGTCAGTAGACGTCAGGAGGGAGTACTGGACTGCACCGCTTGTATCTGAGTCCAGGTCTACTGCGCGAGCTGTAAAAATAACCGAGTCCACCTCTTGGTTTTCAGGCACGTGGATCACATACCTGGGCTGATCGAAAACAGGTGGGTTGTCATTGACGTCCATGACATTGACGGCAATGAATTTCCAAGCAGAAGTTTGTGGTGTCCCCAAGTCGTAAACAGTGATGTTCAAAATATAGAACTCCTTACTCTCTCTGTCCAGTGGGCAAATTAACTGAAGGTCACCAGAGAATGTGTCAATGGAGAAACAGCCATCTTCATTTCCACTCGATATGGCGTACACAAGCTTACTGTTGAACCCAGAGTCACTGTCCGTTGCTTTGAACTGAACAATGGTGGAATTTAAGGGATGGTTCTCAGCGAGATCGATCGAACTAGGAATGCTTGTGTCAAACTTTGGAGAATGTCGGTTGGTGATGTACATATCTGAGAATGTATCTTCCTCCTGATTGATTAAAATGGGTTTGATTGACTCTATCAGTTTGTCCGTGATCTGTTTGGCAATGCCCGTTTCCTGGCAGTGCAGCGTTGCATCATCACCTCGGTTGGTAACGGTTATCCTGACAACTGACGCCTCCGAGTGATGCTTTCCATCAGTGGCTGCGACTCTCAGAGTGAACGAACCTGCCAGCAGGGGGATAGGTTGTTTAAGAGTGATAGCTCCGGACACAGAGTCGATCCCGAACACTTGGAGCTCATTCCCTGACTCGATGACATACCTCAGCTGCTGCAGCTCATCTAAATCAATAGCTGACAGTGCCGCAACTGTGTGTCCTACAGGCAGATCCAAAGGTACAGTAACGTTGCAGCCCACCTGCTCAAACAGAGGGATGTTATCGTTGATGTTGTTCAGAGTTATCGTCACGGGGCTTTCACTGACCTGACTGAAGGGGCTGCCGCTGTCAGATGCCCACACTCTCAGGTGATACCGCCGTTTCATCAGCTCATAGTCCAAATGTTCGGAGGTGGAGATGATGCCAGTGAACGGATCTATTGTAAAAGGCAGAGGGCCTGAATTTGCAATAGCGTAAGTCACAAAGCCATTTTTGCCTTTATCTTTGTCTGAAGCTGCTACTTTCAACACGCTGCTGCCAACAGGCGTGTTTTCATCCAGTGTGGCCTGATAGGACGTCTGTGTAAACTGTGGGCTGTTATCATTTTCATCCATTATCTCCACCACGACGTGAGTCTCAGCTTCACCGTGATTGGCCATTACATCAAACTCATATCGATCTTTCCTCTCATAGTCAAATTTCACAGTTGTTACTATAATCCCAGTTTTAGGATTTATCTTAAAGCTAGAACTGTCTGGATTGTTCTTGATGCTAAAGGTAACGTTAAAGGGCCCTGAGTTGACAGAAAGCTTAAGTACGTGAGTCTTAGGGGGTGAAAACTCACTCAGAGTCACAATGTAGGTGTCCTCCAAAAATGCCAGCGGGCTGTAATGATAGGCCGAATGTGGATTAGTGTGACTGGAGAGAGCAAACTTGGCAAGCTCCTGTCTTTAGCTTGCAGGGAAAGATTCAACCCAAAAGGAGTTTGAGACCAGATAATCCTCTTTGTAGAGATCACTTGGAAGTCACTGCCCTGCACACCGGAGGGGATTACCTCAAACCACTTGTGGGGATCCCCTCCAACAATATTAAGGGCTTCCACTGGCTTAACGCCTTCCTCCACATGGACATTAATATTTATTTTTCCATCTGCAGACACTGTAGCTTCAGGGGGTGGTGTGATAACTGGAGATGCCATAGGCATCTTCTGTATGTTTACTGTGACCCTGGCAACATTCCCAAACTTCTGAACACCTGATATCTTTTTTGTCCTGTCCTCTGCTAACACAGTGAGGTCGTACTGCTGTGTGCGAGTGTGATTGAGCCTCTTGATGAGGCTGACTGTGCCCGTGAAAGGGTCAACGACAAACGGATGAGCTCTGCTGGTGAAAGAGTAATAAAACTCGGCGTTGCTCCCAATGTCGGCATCTGTAGCGCTAACTTTGGTGACACTTGACTTTAGTGGAGCATCCTCCCTGATGGCCACGTTGTATGATGCCGGGTAGAAAAGAGGCTTTAAGTCGTTGGTATCGAGCACCTGGACAAAGACCTTCGTCATTGCCTGGAAGCCAGAAGTGCTTTCCTTTGCTTCCACAGTGAGAGTGTAAGAGTCCCTGACCTCCCTGTTGAGGAGAGCCGAGTTACTGCTGCGCGTTTTGATCCTGAGAAAGCAGAAATCCCCAACTTTGACCGCTTCTGCTTGGAAAAAGCTGTCATCGTCACCTGAGATGATGTTATATTTGATGTCCCAGCTTGGATCTGTCACTTCAATGCCCATCTTCACATGTGTCTCAATGTACATCCGCGGGGCAGAGTTCTCATTGATGGCAGCGTTATAGAAGTGGTGTGTAAACAGCAGAGGAGAGCTGCCTTTTCCTAGTCTATAACTGCCTTCGCATCTCGTCACGGACACGAGGACTGTGATGAAAATAAGAAGGATTGCTCCTGAAGCTGCCATCTTAAGTACCTCCTTGAACGTTTTCACATCTGTTAAAAGAGAAAAAGACAGAAAGGAGAGTAAATGCCATGTAACAAACACATTTAAGGAGAGACAACAGCCTTGTACATCACTGGCGAAGACACGAACTGTACACTCTGTGCTATTTTGTAAATAGACCAATCACTTCCCTGGAGCTCCAACACAAAGAGGACAACAGAGAAAGCATATTGACATAACAGCAGAGGGGAGGCTGTGGCGAGGTGTCACACACCTGTCCTAACTTGTCTTGACAAAAAGTAAAACAAGTAAACACCCAATCATTTCATGCCAAGAAGCTTTTTCAGGCCGAACGGCCCCACTAATCATTTCTCTGAGGCTGAATATCAGCAGCAAGGGCTGATCTAAATAATCGCTTTCAAGCCTTCAGTCACAGAGGAGCTACGAGGAGGAAGTTACAGTTCAGTGACTCGGTATGGTGCAGATGACAGTGGGTGGTTTAGAGCTGATCTGACTGCACTGCTGATTGCTGCGTGTGCTTTAGACTTCTCCCTGGAGGCATGAGTCACCAAATTGCTATACTCATAATGTTTTACAGGGAAGCCCTGATCAAAAAGTTAAACACATAAACACAACCGTCACTCTCTGTAGCCAACATTTACACCTCACTCTACAAAAGCTCAAACGTGTCTCTTAGATGTTTCTTTTCTTGCACTGAAATATCAAATTGAACAGCACCTTTTATTATATGTTATAAACGTGCCCAGGATGCACTCATCCTGGGAGCAGTACTTTTAAATCAGATTCCATCTGTGTTTCTTCCCTGTGCACAGGCTGCCCCGTGGCACCGGTGTGCCAGCTGCAGTGAGAGATAACAGCCCTGTTTCAGAGATGGGAGGGATGGTGGTGCACGTTCGTGTCCTGCTGAGAGCATTTGTTTTTTTTTACTTTCTCTTTGACTTCCTGGTAAACTCAGACATTAAACCTGGTTACCTTAGGAAAAGACGGTGGCATCAAGCTCTGACATCTTCTGCATGAAGCAGTCACAACAATCCTAACCCATTTTTTTATTGTCCTCCCAGGTCTTGGCAGTCAGGAAAAAAAAAAAATGTATTATAATTGACATGTATCAAAAGCTACTGACATTTCTTTCCAAACAAACCCTTTTTGATTTTCTCCAAACTGTAGGGTTGTGGGTGTCACCGATGATGATTTAGACTTCACATTTCTCATTCAAACTCATAATCTCAGTGGAGCTGCCGCACAATGTGACCGGCAGCCATCGGAAGCAACTCACAGGTTTCCAAAGACGGACCAACGGATCTCCGTTTGAACTGTGCTTCCATAGATCAGTGTGTAGCCATAGTGACATAACCTCAGTCAATATCTCTTAAATCACCATATCGTGGCAAAGCTCATGTTTTTCTTTGGTCCATGCAAAGCCTCTGACTGACAGCACAAGCAGCATGTACAATGTGGGGAAAGCAAAAGACCACGTCAGACTGTGTGCTGACTGCAAGTGACCGACATCACTCCCATTAAGACAGATAAAAGTGCACTAAAACTAACTCACAAGGGACCTAAAGACATAGAACACACAACTGACACACAATCATTGCTGTAACACTCTCTGCATGTGGTGTTCAATTCCTTTAGAGGAATGCAAAGAGTCCAATGTGCACAAGCAATATGGAAAAACATGTGCACAACATGCTAGCTGGGATTTCATAACACCAGAACAGAGAGCAAAGGGGAACCAGAGGTCAGAACTCTCTGACAGCTCATCCAGCATGAAGAGCTATCGGAACGATCTGGAGGGCAGAAATTCCTTTCTCCAAAATCAGAGATGAAACGGTCTCATGCCTCCATCCTGTTCTTCGCTCCTCAACAAAAATAAACCACTTCAGAGAGTATCTCCATCTCCCCACCATTGTTAGTCAATCGAGTTTCAGTTACATAAAAAATCTGAACACACAAAAGGACAAAGCAAAAAAAAAAAAAAATGTCTTTATTGTGCCAGAAAGTTATTAATACCAAAAACTATCAGAATTTATAGGGGTCAGAAAAATAGCTCTCGCAGGCAGGCTGAACAACGGCCGTGTCTCCAGGTAGGCTGGCACTGGAGGGTTCAGTGGATGGTGACAGATATGAGGGATTTTATCTGCACTCAGTTGGTGATATACGATCAGATTACAACCGCCAGAGTCACTGTTTGGATTTCGAAAGCGAGGGAAGGTGTTTCGTAACCTTGCCGAATTTTTTGAACCATCATCTGTATGGGGACATTTTAGATGCACTGCTTCAGGGTTTGAGGGCTTTTTATTTTAGGATACCTCACAGACTGCTGGAAAAGTTATACTGTCTGGCTCCCATGTTACAGTGCATGCTCATACATCAAATTCCATATTGATCTCAGTTTATAAGTCATCCTCAGTGTAATAATTACAGGTTTAAGAGGGAGAAAATATGCTTATCAAATCGGTTTGAAATGAAATGCCTGAAGCGGTCCAATCCAGATTCTTCTTCTGCTTTTGCAGGACCTCCATCTCCCTTATTTATGTTTGATTCTTGTAGGGAATCATTTCTGTCTTATTAAAAGCTCCTTGAACTGCGGTGCTGTTGTGGCATCTCGCTCCTTTGGGCCACGCGTTTGGAGCCATAACTCAGACCTTTGGGTTCCCTTTGGGTTGTTGTGGGGTTCAGTTTGGCTAATTTTGTGTGTATGATGTATAATCTGTCCTTTTATTAGCTCTTTGTTTCAATTTTTGTATAAAGGTCTGTCTTCAGAAATATTCCCACACAGTAAAAATGCCAGTGTTAAAATCTTAGGTGTAGTGTTAAATAAAAAGTGTTGGTGTTGTATTAACAACACACAGCTGTAAAATAACACTGCCGGTGTAAGTTCTTACATATTTAAGTTGTTAAATTCAAGCGTTAATTAGTTGGTGTTGCTTAAGCCACGCCTTCGCTTTACGGCTGCAAAGTGCCGTCTGCTTTCTGTCGGTTTCCAGCAGTCGCTCGGTCGGACATTACCGTTTCTTTTAACCCGCAGAAGACAAAATTACTTCCTAAAGGTAAGCTAAATGTCCAGACTTGATGTTTTGATAGAAATGTGCTTTTTAGTTTGTGACATCAAAAAATATACTATATTTAACCTATTTTGAATGGAAAGTTCACCAAATTCAAGGTCCCGCCATTTTACCAAATCTAGGGAGCGGTAAATTTGAATTCTAATGTTATATTTGGTCAGTTCTAGTAGTCATTTTACAGCGTAAATATGACACGTCTGGCGGTATGGCCTTAAATATTGTCGATGTGTGCATTTACAAAGCTAGCAATACAAACTGCTAATGAGCCTTCAAGAGGACGTGGGGGACGTTCCCTCCAAAAACCATGCTAGCTAGCCATTGATCGCCAGGCTCTGAACCTTGCTGAGGCGCCCTCGCGCACGGCTGAGGATTTCATAGTTTTACTTTTGGACCTCTGCTGTCATTGCATTTAACAAACAGGAGCTGACTCCGTCTGGGCTAGCTCGCTATCATCGCCGTTTGCGCTTATATCATTTAAACAAAATTTGCCATCTACCACAGAGCAGGGGCAGTTTCATTCACAACGGGTGTGCGCACACTTGATTTCGTGGGCTACAGAAATCAAAATGACAACCGGCATAAACGGGAGAAGTTAGAGGAAAAGGGAAGAGCAAAGGAAAATTTCAGGCTTTCTATTTAAAAAAAAAAAATCAAAGCATGAAAGGTAAATACCAACCTTCATGTATTTTGATACACAAATTGAACATTTAATGCAAAATTTAGGGCTGCAACAATTCCTCGAGTAACTCAAATAATCCTAAAAATCTTCGATACAAATTTGTTGCTTCGATGTTTCCTTTTAATGCTGCAGCTTAGGTGTCTCCGTGTAAGCGGAGCATTTCATTCACATTAGGGACCCTTTAACTGGAGTGGATATTCGCTGACAGGTTTTTCCACGCCCCCACTGCGCTGTGCTGTGGGTGTGCGCATGTGCGTTGTACTTGCTGTGCAGAGAATGTTAGTTTCTTTTTTTTTTTTTTTTTTATTTTCAGCAGCTGTTTTAAGTGCTGTCTGCACTTGCGCAGCCATTACTGAGATGGTGAGCTCAGGTGGCCTGAAAGGAAACGTTTTTCTAGTCCAAAACAGCAGGGCTTGTTCCTGTAAACACAGTTACAGACTTACAGAGACAGAGAAAAATGAGCAGTATGGAAGTTAAAATATGCAGATGAACTGTTAATATGAAAAATAATTTCTTATCCGATTACTTGATTAATGGATGAAGTAATCAATAAAATACTTGATTACAAAAATAATCCATAGTTGCAGCGCTACTTGTGTTCAGAAAGCTATAGTCAAACATTAGTTTTCAGCACCAGTGCTTCTTTAAAATATCTGTAATGTGTTGTCAAAGCTTGGAATGTGTCCATTTTTGTTCTGGAGAAATGCTGGTGCAGGTGGAGCATCAGGCAGTCCAGAAATGGGTTCGGGTTCCAGTGACAGATGACTGCTATGATTACTTGAAATTCATTCAAGAGGGTAAGTTCAGTGCTAATTATGTTGATATGGCAGCTGCCATAAAATAAAGCAAGCTTAGTTTTTCTAACTCAAATGTCTTTCCCCATCATAAAGATAGTTTTTGGCCTTTAGGAATCTGCATTTTAATCAGCACCAGTGCCGTGCCTTTGCCAACAGTCTGCGACATAAACTCTGGGAAGTCATGTAATGGAGTTGAAAAATGAACAACTCTTAACCAATTTCAAAATATGTTGGTGGGTTCTGCTAAGTGTAATTGCATGTTGGACCTAAAGGATAAAATGTGGTCACTGCATAAATAATTATTGGTTTGGAGGATGGCATGTCAAAACTTGGACAGGGATAATTTATGTTGCCCAAAAAAGAAGATGTGGATTTGTCTAACAATTCTTAGTAGAAAGATTTAGGCCCATCTATGTGTTCCTCATGTCCAGCCTGTTTATTAATTCCCCTCTCTTTATTGAAGTAATGAGCTTTGTTGGAGTAATAATTCATTCATTATTGTTCATAAAAATGGTTATGTAAAATTTTGGTGAACTGTGTTCAACAATAGAGGCAACACTTCATGATAAAATTTACTATTTTAACCAGCAGCTCATTGTCTGAAAATGTTATTTGAAATATATTTTAATTATAAATGTGATTGTCCCTTTACAGTTCTAACCATGTTTTAAATTAGCAGGTTAAGATGAGTATTTTTGTTCCCTTCCAGTTCATGCTAAATTCAACTTGGCAAGTGGAGTCTCTGTAGACCTGAAGGACTCATCTGGAGTCGATGTGGATGCTGATATTTTTGATGAACTCCTGAGGTCTGCTACAGTATCTTTCAAAGTAGTCACTGAGCGCTTTGGTAAGACATAAAAGCATTAAAACAAGTGTTACTTCTAATGCATTTAAAAATATATATAAAGCGAAAGTTATTTTAATTTGTTTACTAATGAAGTTTCTAAATTTTATACAGTGGCCCCTGTTGATCAGAGTGAGGTCACAGATGCTTCCTTCAGTTCAGAAGATGGCTCATTCTCGTCAGTCGAGTCTCCAAGCTCAGCAAGCTCATCTTCTACAGTGATTACAGAGAACACCAAAGCACAGAGAAGACGACTGGTTGAAGGACCACCTGACAGTGAGATGGCAAAAAATGTGAGTTGGTTCAAGGTTGGAAATAGAACGTTGATCCATTTTTAAAATTCATAGCAGGATGACATGTGAAATCTGTTGCAGATTGTCTATGTAGCTCTGCACCAAAAACCAGGGGGAGAAGATGTAATAAAAGAGTACAACAAGACCAGAAGTCTCTCTGATCCAACAAGAAAGAAACTTGTCAACATTTTAGTGGCGGATATGATTGAAAGTCATGGGTATGTAATCAATAAGTCTCAGCCATCTGTATGGGGGCGGAATTTAACCTTTATTTTTTCAACTGGTTGCACTGTAATTTCATCTTAGTTAAACACATACATGTATGAAATCCACAGAAATGTCAGAATTATTTGAAAAACAATTAACATAATGATTATTCAAATAGTTTGTAATTGCTAAGAAGGGGCTTAAGAGGTTTTAAGTTTACTTATTGAATACATTAAATATATAATTTCTATTCATAACCCTTTGCACAGTTGGTGTGTTTGTTTAATCCCTATGTGAAATGGCAATATTTTTATTGAATTGTTTTTTAGGAGAGTCCCTCCTGTCAACATTCGCATTACCTACGCCCTGGGAATTGTCACCCTCTTCCCCAGTTTGAAAGATAATGGCTCACCGACTGGCTATGTGAGTATTAATTTGCAGGAACCCTGAATGTTCTCTTCTTGGGTCAAATCTGTTTGGACTTTTATTAATTTTGGGGGGGGGGGGGGGGGGTGTCGATTAACCGTTGCAGCCCAGCTGTAATTGTCCTTTTGAATGGAATGTAATAGACAGTTTGTCTTGTCTGTTCTGTTCTGTGATAGGAGCATTACTATGATCCTCTCAGTGGACAGGGCTATCTGGCCTATCGATTGAAAACAGTTCAGCGTAACACTGCAAGTGACTTCAAGAGGAGCTCCAAGTCTGCTCATCAAGGCGGTCCGAGAACTCTGAGGGAGACCTTAACATCTGAACAGCTGTTTGGTGATGGATGCAAAGAAGCAATGTCCATGATGAAACATTCATCAGACCAGGAAGTTGTCAGGGAGAAAATGAAGGCAACATTTAAGCATAGACAGAATATGCTTCATGATCTGGACCAGTCATCACTCATCTTGGATCACTTCCCAAGATTCTTGGATACACCAGGCTTAGTAAGAAACTCAGACAGATTTAATTAACTGATTGATTTGTTGAATTGGATTGTGATGGCATTTTTTTTCTCTGTGCTAGATTGAGCAGGACTTCATCATGCTCTTTGGAGAAGACATCTCGGGGAAGTTCATCGCAAGATGGCCAACATTCTATAAACCGAGGGTCACCACTGTCAGCAAAAGCCTTCGACAGAGTGCTCATCTGGATGACCTTCTGTCCACTCAGGAGGAATCAAGTGATTATGGTAGGTATTAATAGATCTCTCTACATATGCATTTGCATGCTGTGATTCTTAAGATGGTGTGTGTTATTTCATTAGAATGGGATAGTGACCTGGCAGCTATTCTCCTGCTGGTTCATCTCTTGCCTCCAACCGCGAAGGGGAAAAGACAGGGAAAAATTAGTGCACCTGAGGCTGCTGACCGTGTTATCAAGTTCATGAAGGTATGTTTTTGGCATGAATTACTTTGCTTCACTTACAGTAAATAGGTCTCACTTTTCTAAAACTAAATTTAAAAAGTGAAATATCCACCCATCCATTCACTTCTGCTTATCCTATTCAGGGTTGCGGGGGGGGAGGGGCTGGAGTCTATCCCAGCTGACATAGGGCGAGAGGCAGGGTACACCCTGTACAGGTCGCCAGCCTGTTGCAGGGCCAAAACAGGGAGACAGACAACATCCACACTCACATTCACACCTATGGGTAATTTAGAGTTTCCAATTAACCTAACCCCAGTAAGTGCATGTGTTTGGACTGTGGGAGGAAACCGGAGTACCCGGAGGAAACCCACGCAGACACGGGGAGAACATGCAAACTCCACACAGGGAGAGAGGGAGGGGCCTGGGCCAAGGTGGAATCAAACCCAGGCCTTCCAGATGGTATTCTAACTGAGGCAGCAGTGCTAACCACTGTGCCCCCCCCCCCCCCCCAAAAAAAAAAACCAAATAATAAAATGTCCTTAATTTGTTGCTTGTGAGGGAATAAGAGCAATCATTTCTAACATGCTGTCTCTCAATCTTAGGTGGGGACAAGCATGGCGACCTTCCTTGCCAAAGTTGGATCTGCACAGCCCTTCCTCCTCTGCGTTGGAGAAAAGAAGAGCAGGATACAGAAATTCTACATCATCCTGGATCAGAAGCCCATTCCCTGTGTGGCACAGACTGCAGTGGCTGCCTTCGATGAACTGTTTAAGGCACACTTTGTGTTTGCTGTGTCCTATGATGCAACCCTCCTCAACTTCTACACATTCATCCAAACAACGGTTTATGGCATTGATGTTGCAACAACAAAGGAGAGCCCCAGAGTCAAGGAAATTAGAGTGAGGATTAACAACACTTGAATATGCTAACATGTTACATTTGTAAGGTTCAGCACAGAAATTGTTCAACTCTTTTCCAGCATTTGAAATTTAGTCATGCTTTGTATCCAGGGCACAAATTGCGTTTGAAATGTGGGGAACATGGCTGTTCATCTGTTTTTTACACGTATTCTGGGTTCAAGAAGCACTTGCTGAAAGCACATGGAGACACATTTGCCACAGATTCTGTTTATAAGGGCAATGTTGGTACAGATAGTGTTGAGACAGATGATGTTTCTGCTCATGACCCATTGAGTAGCTCTTCTGTTGGTCAACAAAGTCATGCTAAAAAGAAGCAGTTAATGGATATGTGTAGCTCTGTTATTGCCCAAGTTCAAGCAGCTGGAGTTTCTGAAAATATTGTGCAGTCTTTAACTTGTTCAATGGAGGAGGTTGTTAATGATGTTCATATTCAAGCACAAGATGCCGTTCTTAAGTGTCTTTCATCTGAGGTGAATGAACAAACCTTAAACAAAGTCAGAGAATGTTTTGAGAACATAGAAAATCCATTCACACACCTTAACACTGAAAGAAAGAGGCAAAAGTATTTTGAAAAAAAATGGAAAATTGTTGAACCAGTAGAGCATGTTCTTGGAGTACGTTATGATACACGTTTGGATAAAACCACAGGTGTATACAGTCAAATTCCTGTTAATGACAAATTTATGTATGTACCTATTTTAGGAACTCTTGATTCATTGTTCACCAACCAAGAACTCAGTACCTGCTTTCAACAGGTAAAGTGTCATGAAGATGGGATATATAGAGACATCAATGATGGTTCCTATCTCAGAAATCACTCATTATTTTCAGAGCAAGAACATGCACTCCAAATACAGCTGTATTACGATGATTTTGAAACGGCAAATCCACTGGGACCCAAAAGGGGTTCACATAAACTTGGCTGTATTTATTTTATTTTAAGAAATTTGCCAGCTAAACTCAATTCAGTTTTGATGAACATTCATCTAGTTTCTCTTTTCCATGCCGAGGACTTAAAGAAGTACGGTTTTGGTCCAGTCTTGCAGCCTCTTGTTAATGACTTGAAATGTCTCGAGACAGAAGGTATTAAGGTCCCATTTTCTGATACACCATTAAGGGGTTCAATTGTTCAGGTTACTGGTGATAATTTGGCATTGCATAGCCTTTTTGGCTTGGTTGAATCGTTCAGTGCAACTTACTGTTGTCGATTTTGTTTAACTGATAAAACAAAGCTTCAGTCAGTATTCAGTGAGGATGACCAAGACCTAATTTTTCGCACAAAAGAGCTCTATTCAGAACATTTCAATGCTGTGGCACAAAATCCCATTCTTGTCCATTCTTTTGGTGTAAAAAGAGAATGTCCTCTTAATGCACTGCAGTATTTTCATTGTTCAAACAATTACGCAGTTGATATTATGCATGACCTTTTGGAAGGTGTTGTGCAGTATGAACTTCAGCTTCTTTTTCAGTACATGGTTAGGACTTCCATAGATTTAAACACCCTTTCAGAAAGGATACAGAGCTTTAACTATGGATACCTTGAGAGAAACAACAGACCTAGTGCAGTCAAAATTGATGGTAGCAATGACCTTGGCCTCAATGCTATTCAGTCATGGTGCCTCTTACGCAATACACCCTTGATTTTTGGAGATATAATTAATAGGAATAACAGCTACTGGAGGGTAATTCTTCTCTTGATTCAAATCGTCAATATTGTGTTCTCACCAAAAATCACAGATGGTATGACTTATTTCTTAAAGCATTTGATTTCTGACCATCATAAACTCTTTAAGTCTGTATTTACAGACAAGAAGCTGATTCCAAAACATCATCTGATGATTCATTACCCCAGATGCATCAGAAAAATAGGACCACTCATCCATGTGTGGTGTATGAGATTTGAAGGTAAACACAATTTCTTCAAGAAATCTGTGAAGAACTTTAAGAACATAACCAAAACACTGGTAAAGAAGCACCAGAGGCAGCTGGCTTTTCATTGGGAGAATTTTTACTTTCAAAGGTTTCAGTTTGGTCCTCTTAAAGATTACCCAATAAGTGAACTAGATTTCAGTGAGGTCTTAAGGTCTTGCCCCAGGTTGAATGTGCCTTGTGTATCCACAGCTTCATGGGTGAAAAACTTTGGAACAGAATACCATATTGGAATGATTGTCTGTACAAGTACTGAAAATGAAATGCCTGTTTTTCAAAAAATTGTTAACATCATAGTCAAGGATGATGAAGCATTTCTTTTGACTGCTAAAGTCATTACAGAGTATTTTGATGATCATCTGAATGCTTTCAGAATAGAGATTGTGGATGATGTGTTTGCTGTTATCTGTATCTCTGATCTGATATATTATCAGCCTTACGACAGGCAGTTTTCAGCTGACAGTGATGAAATAACATATATTGTGCCCCGCTGCTGTTTTATATGAGCTGTGCATTGAAGGTCTTTAATATTTAAATGGGTTTAATAAAAGTTAAACTTTCCATTTCTGTGTAATGTTTTGAATATTTATTATATATTTTTCCACTGGATTTGGTTTGTATTGACACCTTGTGGTGTGCATAATTTACCTTTTTAACACCACATTTTGTTTTGTGAGTAACACTATACTGGTGTTACTTTTAACATTACGTTTTAACACCAACACCACTGTAATGTTAATGTGACACCTGGTATTGTTGAATAGTAAACAATGTCTGGTGTTAATTTAACAAAAAAATGGGTGTCAACCTTTTAACACTTTCACAAATGTTATTTTAACACCAGGTAGTGTGGACACATATAGACACTTTGTCGGTGTTGAAATTAACACTGTGGGTGTTAAATTAACACTGGAATTTTTACTGTGTAATGATCAACCTGGAATATCACCATGTGTTCTTTGGGAAGCAGGAAAAGCAGTAATGAGGGGCAAAATAATATCTTACTGCTCGCATAAGAAAAATAAAGAAAAAACACTTGTGTTAGAATTAGAACAGAAAATTAAATCTTTAGAAACTGCCTATGCTGCTTCACCACAAGAACATATAATTAACAACATGAGGAAACTAAAACTGGAGTTAAATGAAATAATTGATAAAAGGACACAATTCATGTTGCAGAGGTTGCGTTTAGAAAACTTCGAACATGGAAATAAATCTGGAAAATTTTTGGCTAACCAGTTAAAACTAAATAAAGAAAAAACAGCCATTTATTCTATTAAAGACTCAACTGGTAATATTACCCACGACCCACAACAAATAAATAACTCTTTTAGAGACTTCTATGAAGCCTTATACTCATCGCAGATTAATCCATCTGATGCTGAAATTGAAGAATATCTTAATAACATTAATCTACCTAAACTAAATGATGAACAGGCCGCGACTCTTGATTCGCCTCTTTCATCATCTGAATTTTACGAAGCAATACAGCATCTCCCAAATAATAAAGCCCCAGGCCCAGATGGTTTTCCAGCAGAGTTTTATAAAGAATTTTGGTCTGTGCTAAGACCCTCTTTTCTCAGAATGGTGGCTCAGATTCAGAGCAATCATGCGGTCTCTCCAAACATGAACTCTGCTAACATTAGTCTACTTCTTAAACCAGGCAAAGACCCCACACTCCCATCCAGCTACAGGCCAATCTCTCTGATTAATGTAGACCTTAAAATAATTTGCAAAGTCCTTGCCAGAAGGTTAGAAAAAATCACTCCATCTATTATACATCCAGACCAAACAGGTTTTATCAAGGGTCGGCACTCTGCCAATAATACACGCAGACTGATAAATATAATAGATTACTGTTCTATTAATAAATTAGAAACCACAGTTGTCTCTTTAGATGCAGAGAAGGCATTTGATAGGGTAAATTGGAAATTTCTGTTAGCAGTTCTACACAAATTTGGATTTGGTTCATCCTTCAAAAACTGGATCAGAACATTATACAGCTCTCCAAATGCACGTGTTAGAACAAATGATCTTATTTCCCAAAGCTTCAGTCTGCAGAGAGGCACCAGACAGGGCTGCCCACTTTCTCCTTCACTCTTTGTCATTTTCATTGAACCACTAGCAGCAACAATCCGACAAAATGTAGATATTAAAGGAATTCAAACAGAAAACACAGACCATAAGATAAGCCTTTATGCTGATGATGTATTACTTTTCCTTGAGAACTCACAAACTTCTCTTCTAAAAACAATCACACTTATAGATAAGTTCTCATCTATATCAGACTACTCCATCAATTGGAGTAAATCAAACGTTTTACCTCTAAATTGTAATTTTCAGAACACCACGACCACCTCACTACAATCTGGCAATATTAAATATTTAGGTGTTAATTTTTCCCCCAGGCTGTCAGACCTGGTACGGTTGAATCATATTCCTCTATTAAAAACAGTAGAGGATGATCTCACACGTTGGAACTCTCTACCTATATCTATCATGGGGAGAGTTGCCACAGTAAAAATGATGATTTTGCCTAAAATCAATTATTTGTTTTCACTGATCCCTAATAAACCTTCTGTTGCCTGGTTTAAATCTCTGGACTCAAACATTTCAAAATTTTTGTGGAAAAATAAAACCTCAAGAATAAGTTTAAAGACTTTACAAAAGCTAAAATGCAATGGTGGTCTAGAACTCCCAAACTTTTATCACTATTTCTTAGCCAATAGATTACAGTATATTTCAAGATGGATCAAATCAAGCCCTTTAGACAGCCCATGGCTGGATTTAGAACAAACACTCTGTGGAAAAGTGAAAATCTCTGACTTACCTTTCATTAGCGTCAGTATTAAACATCATAGTGGTTTTAAAAGTCTTAACATAAACACCTCTCTGACAGCCTGGTGGGAATTCTTAAAGATAACAAAGTCTTCACTTATCCCATGTGAACTGACACCCATTTGGAACAATCCAGATATATGTCAGAAAAAGACAGTACTGAACTTCTCAACATGGCAAGAGAAAAGAATAAAGAATTTAGAACATGTTATTCACGATGGGACCTTTATTTCATTTGAAGAACTTATTTCCAAATATGAAATTAGCAATAGCAAATTTCTCGAATACCAGCAGTTGAGGTCTATCATACAGGCAAGGTTTAATTTAAATAATTTAAAATTAGAAACCCCTGTACTGGTAACAGAATTTCTAAATCTTTATACCCCTAAATTATTATCAAAAATATATAGGTTATTATTAAAAATTAATGATTCAATATCCCTCCCAACTACAAAATGGGAGCGAGATCTTTCCATTAACCCAGAGGAAAACTTCTGGACACAGATATGTTTAAACACTTTCAAAATGACTAAAAGTCCGAATTTACAACTTATACAATACAAAACTCTCCATAGAATACATTATACAGGACACAGGATGTTCCAAATGGGCCTCAGAGACACAAATATATGCACCCACTGTTCAGGCAACCATACTGAAAACTATATGCATGCAGTTTGGTCCTGTACACCTGTTCAGAGGTTCTGGCAGAGGATATGTGAGGAATTATCCACATGTTTTAATTGCGATATCCCAACATCACCAAAACTGTGCAATCTAGGTAATTTAAGTGAATTAAACATGGAAACAAATATATCACACATAGTTCTTACTACCTTATGCATCGCTAAGAAAACTATCCTCATGAATTGGAAATCAAAAAATGATTTATGCGTTACTCACTATAAGAATCTACTTTTAGACCACATTAGTCTGGAAAGAATGTCTGCCACCTCTAAAAATCAACTGGCAAAATTTGAATCTCTCTGGTCCCCACTGATCAGCTCCATCGCATGATGGGGGTGACGAGCTGTGGTCTAGTTTCATGGCGCACCCGGTAGGTGGCTGGGGGTGGGCCGGGGGGACCTGGGTGTCTGATGGCTCTGGCCTGGAGGCGGTGGCTACCGTTTGTGGTTTCTGTGTCCGGGCCCTGGTTGTTGGTGGTGGGGACTTGGATGGTGCTCTTATGGTCGTGGGGTGTGGGGCTCGGGGTCCCGTGGTGGCGGTGCTGGCCCCGTCCGGGTGGCCGGCTTCCTCTGTGGGGGCCGGGGTGCGGGGGTCGGGGCCCTGGTGCCCGGGGTTGCCCGTTTCCTGGCTGGGCCCCTCCCTGCGCTGGAGGGGTCTGTGCCCCCTTGGGCGCGCCGCCGGGTGGGGTGGGGTGGCTGTGTCGGGGTGTCTGGCTGGCATTCCGGGATTCTGGGTGCCCTCCCCCATGGGGTGGTGGGGCGCTCAGGTGAGGGAGCAGCAGTTGCCCCACACGGGGCCGGTTGGTTCTGACTCAGGACCACTGTGTGCGTGTGTGTGTATGTGTGAGTATGTGTGTGGGGGTGTGTGTCTGTGTGTGTGTGCGTGTGTGTGCGTGCGTGTGTATGTGTGCGTACGTGCGTGTGTGTGTGTGTGCGATATTTGTTGTCCTTTGTATGCATGTGGGGTGTGTGTTGTGTCCTGTTCGCAGTGGGGGCAGTGGGTGCCGGCCTGGAGTACGGTGGCGTCCTGGGGGTGCGGTCACTTCAGGCCCTGGACCTGCCTTCCCTGGGCTGCGGGGGGGTGTAGGGAACTGGGGTGCCTAGTGAGCCAGTAGCTAGCTGGCTCTCTTCCTCCGGGGGGTAGTCCTCTGCCTCCCGGTCATATTTATCCTGGCCCCTCCCCTCCTCCCACTCAGTTTAACATCACATTATGCACACATAGGTTCTCGGGGGAGGGGGGCTCGTGCTGCAGTGAGTAGGGCCATCACCTCGGCTCTGCTCGCTGTGCTGCGTGATGTCCCACTCCTCCTTTTTTAATTGCATTATACAGCTCACAACACATCATAGTACATATAGGGCCTTGGGGGGCAGGTGTGTCACACAGTGGTTAGTGGGTGGCACTGCTGAGGTGGCCCCACTTGTCTGTTCGCTGCTGCCTGCACCTCAATTTTATTTACATTTTAGACATTGAGGGCCTTGGGGGGACAGTGTGGATGGGCGCTGTTATTCAGTGCTCATATTACATCTGTCCCTCCAATTTTAAAAGCACTGTAGTTTTCACACAGCCATACACATTCTTCTCAGTACATACACTCACATCACCCCCCCAACACGCTGAGTGGGAGGAGGGGGCGGGCGGGCCTTCTCACACCCCAGTTCCGTGCACCCCGCCTGGGATGGGGACTGGCTCATTGTTCGGGGCCGGGTTGGCTGCTTCCCTGGGTTGCCGCTGGCTTGGTGCTGGTACCCGCTCTCCCACATTAGGTGTCCATGTATGTTACATGTGCGTATGCATGAGTGTGTGACTGGTGCATGCGAATGTGCGTGCGTGTGTATGTGCGTGTGTGTACATGAGGGAACGACTGGTACGTGTGTGTGTGTGTATGTGCGTGTGAGTGTGAGTGTGTATGCATGAGTGTGTGACTGGTGCATGCGAATGTGCGTGCGTGTGTATGTGCGTGTGTGTACATGAGGGAATGACTGGTACGTGTGTGTGTGTACGTGCGTGCTTGTGAGAGTGTGTGTGTGTGGACAGCTGGGCCTGGGTTGGTGGCTTGCCAAGCCTTGGCACCTGTGGGACACGGAGGGTGGGAGTTACCCCTCCCTACCGCTCCACGCTGCTCCCCACTGGTCGTCACTGCCGCCCCTGGGGTGTGGGTGCCCGTGGGTCCCGGGATGTGTGGCCGGATGTCTCGGCATGGTTTTTGGCCTGCTCCCTTGGCGGCCGTGACCTGGGGGTGGCTTGGGCCTCTTTGGCGCGTGGGGGGGCTCTGCCGGGTGTCGGGCTGCTCTCGGGCGCTTGGGGCCTCGGGGGCCGCATGCCTGGCTCGTGCTGGGGGTGCCGGCCTGCCGGGGGGGGTGGGCTGCCCGTCGTCTCTGGCTCTCTGGACTCTTCCCCCTGGATTGTGGGGGTTCCGTCTGTAACCTCCCTCCTTCCTCTTATGGGGAGTGTACGCGGTTGCCATCGGGATGTGTGGCCCCAAGTCTTCTGAGCTCCTGTGCTGTGGATGGCCTGGGTCCCCTGGGTCCTTCCCTATCTGCCTCTGGATCGCGGGGGGCATGGTTGCAGTTTCTCGCCCTCATTATCGAATACATTGCATGACAAAGGCGCATACACACACATTACTACAAACAATAAACTTGTGTGTGTGTGTGTGTGTGTATATGTAGGTGCATATGGGTGTGTGTATGGATGTGTGTGTGTGTGTGTGAGTATATCAACCCCTTTTATTTTTTTATTTTTTTTCTATCTCCTTTCTTCCTTTTCTCCCCCCCCCCTTTTCTCCCCCCCACCTCTTGTTCTTGCCCCTTCCTTGTTGCCTGTCAGACTTGGCATGAATAACTAAATAAAAAGATAAATAAATAAAAATAAAATTGCAAACATTAACAAGAAGAGCCTATAGGAAACATATAGAGCTGTTCTTGTCAAAGCAAATATGTTTGGTACATCAGTGCATTCGGATCATCATTCCGATTGTGAAAGATGCCAGACATCACAGGCTAAAAAAAAAAAAAAAAAAAAAAAAAAAAAAAACAACCAGGAAGCAGCTTCACCTCTGATCACAGACACTCTGAACTCTGATCACTCACCTGGAGGATCCACCCACAGCAAGACGATTCTCATGTTCACTGAAAATGATTCACTTGTGGTGAATTGACACATGAACATTCCCGTGTCAGCAGTCGTCACATCCTTCAGAATCAGAGAGACATCTCCATCCTTCATTGGTCTGTTCAGCAGCTCCACCTAAAAAGATGGATGCTGGTTATTCAGTTTCAATTCAATTCACAGTACATCAAGTGCCTTGAGACAACAAATGGCTGTAAGGTAACTCTATACAACTTTGTATTGTGGGTAAAGACCCTACAATAATAAAAAAACCAAGGGGGGTCAAAACGATCCCCTATGAGCAGCACTTGGTGACAGTGGGAAGGAAAAACTCCCTTTAACAGGAAGAAACCTCCAGCAGAACCAGGCTCAGGGAGGGGGGGGGGTCATCTGCTGAGGGGGGGGAGACAGAGATTAATAACAATTAATGATTAAATGCAGAGTGAAGTATAAATAGAGTCAGTGCATTATGGGAACCCCCCAGCAGCCTAGGCCTGTAGCAGCATAACTAAGGGAGGGTTCAGGGTCACCTGATCCAGCCCTAACTATAAGCTTGATCAAAGAGGAAAGTTTTAAGCCTAGGATTAATATTGTTAAGATGAATGTTCTGCCTAAATTGACCTTTTTCAATCTGTCCCGCTGTTTTTACCTAAATCCTCTTTGAAATCTGGTAATTGAATGGTTTCTTCATTTGTATAGGCCAACAAGACACCCAGGGTTAGTATGACCTTACTACAGCAGAGTAAGCTTTGTGGTGGTCTCTCCTCACCCTACTGAAGGTTTCATTATTGGGCAGCCAATATTCAGAAGTACATTTATTGGCTGAAAGACCCTTACACTACGTGGTGTAATCTTGAGGCTCAATCATGTCTTCCTCACTTTCAGCATTATTATTTTCACCTCTTCCTGTTTCTTTGTCACAATATACAGATAACCTGGTTCTAATTGGCTTCCTAAAAATATGGTGTCAATTCAGACGTCATTTCAGTCCTATCTTCACTTCTGCTCTGGCCCCAATCTGTAATAATCATCTTTTTCCTCTTCCTTTTTGGACTCATCGTTTTGTATATGAGCAAGAATAGGTATCAAAAGCTTTTATGATTTATTTTAGAGATAACATGTTCGTTAGCTTTAGGGATGTGTCTTCTTTGTACGATTTACCCGCACATAATTTATTCTGTTATTTTCAAATAAGACACTGTGCATCTTCTGTGTTCCCAGAGTTCCCAAAGTCACCCCCCAAGCACTCATGGGAGGATCTTACTGTGGAACCCCACAGTAAGGCTCTTATATCACAGATACATACTCTTATTACTGCTTTGGGCAATTACTCAAAAAAAATATGTCAATGGGAGCAGGAATTGGGCCCTAAATTTGGGGAAGATTATTGGGACCACCGGACTCGTACTTGATCATCATGTGCAGGGCTTTCCCTTATCCAGTTTAAGACAGTATACAGACTTCATTTATCAAAATCAGGACTATCAAAACTGTATCCCAGCATTTCTGATCTGTGTGACAGATGTAATACCTGCCCTGTGATTTAATCCATGTTTTTCTGCTGCCGTTACTTCAATCATACTGGACTCTCTACTTTGATGGGCTTTCTAATATTTTGAATGTTACACTAAAACCCCACCCACTAGTGGTGATGTTTGGTGTTCCTGAGGATTCCCTTACTGTTGCGGAAAGCTCCTCACCCCCCCGGCTGCAGTCCGGCAGCTGAAGGATGTCATGGGAATGCTGACAAGTTTTTTCTGATATGGCAACTTTTGTCAACAACTGAAACTCCTTGAAGACAATTACACCAGACTAAATGTAAGTATAATGGGGTTTTTTTGGTTTGGTTTGGTTTTTGTTTTGTCACATTTCTGTGTGGGATTGTTGTAAGCTGTTGTTTCAAACTGATGGCTCGATTTGGGCTGACTTGTATCTGTTGAGCCTGATATGTCAAACTCTATGTTAAAATTGATAAATAAAGAAGAAAAAAATAGAGAGGGTGTCTGTCTCCTGAATCCAAGCTGGGAGCTGGTTCCACAGAAGAGGCGCCTGAAAGCTGAAGGCTCTGCCTCCCATTCTACTCTTAAGTATCCTAGGAACCACAAGTAAGCCAGCAGTCTGAGAGCGAAGTGCTCTGTTGGGGTGATATGGGACTATGAGGTCTTTGAGATAAGATGGTGCCTGATTATTCAAGACCTTGTATGTGAGGAGAAGAATTTTAAATTCTATTCTAGATTTAACAGGGAGCCAATGAAGAGAAGCCAATATGGGAGAAATCTGCTCTCTCTTTCTAGTCCCTGTCAGTACTCTAGCTGCAGCATTTTGGATCAGCTGAAGGCTTTTCAGGGAGCTTTTAGGACAGCCTGATAATAATGAATTACAATAGTCCAGCCTAGAAGTAATAAATGCATGAATGAGCTTTTCAGCATCACTCTGAGAAAGGATGTTTCTAATTTTAGAAATATTGTGCAAATGCAAAAAACCAACGCCACAACATGGTGGTGTGGTGGTTAGCACTGCCACCCTACAGCTGGAAAAGCATCCAGCAGGCCTGGACTCGATTCCCCCCCCAGCCCAAAGACACACAGCCACCGCGGCTAGGCTAATTGGCCACCCCAAATTGCCCATAGCTGTGAATGTGAGTATGAATGGTTGTCTATCTCTCTGTGTTAGCCCTGGAACAGGCCAGCAACCTACACAGGTGTACCCTGCCTCCTGCCCCATGACAGCCGGGATAGGCCCCACCCTCCCCACAACCTCGAACACCACAAGCAGAAGAGAATGGATGGATGGATGGATGCAAAAAAGCAGTCCTACAGATTTGTTTAATAAGTGCATTGAAGGACATATCCTGGTCTTATATAGCAGGTTTCCCCTCTACCTGAGCACTCAATAAAGTTTATACACCATGTTTTTATTCTCGTCCATGCCCACAAGCACTCCTTTGCTACACCTAAGTGATTTCAATCTAACATTCACACACATTCACACTCGAAGGAGTGTTGAAGAAACCTCTACATTTACATTAAAAATTGGCTGTTGAGTTTGATACAAAAGCCCAAGGTTAACTCCAGTCCACACTACATCTCTGATGTTGTTGTTTGGAGCTCGACATGTCAGAGTGACGTTCTGTCCAGACTCAGCTGTAATGTATTTCTCCTCTGAAAGAGGAAACAACACAGAGCAGAGAGGTTAAAGGTCAAAGTCCAATTATGAACATAATTATTGACTTTAAATATGTTGTTTATTTCCTTTGATGTTTGAATTTTGAGCCATTTTAGATTCATTCATTTGAACCTCTTAACATCCAGCAGGTCAGCAGTGACCCACTGAGGGTTCAGCTGGATTTTGGCCTCATGCTAAACATGCAGAGTTTCAGGAACTAGCAGATGTTAGCTTCACACAACAACACACTGACAGACACACATCACATTTCTTTGTCCCTGTCTGTTCTGGTTACACTGACAGATGTTGAGTCCACCCAGCCTCAAGTTTCCCTCCCACTGACAAACTGAATCAATATGAAATATTATCATGCAAACTCGTTTGTTTCTCTTCATTCCTCTTCATCATAAAAGGAAAAACATTCTAACAGGTAAATGTGACCTGCAGAGACAAACAGCCAAGTTGAGCAGAGTGATGCAGTTACAGCATTTCTGTTATAAATGCAGCTGATCTGACATTTAGATTGTTATAAATATGTGAGTCTGTTGGTGTTTTCCATGAAGAAAAGAACCCGAGCTTCTAATCTGACTGCATGAAATCAGTGATTTAAATAAAGCTAATTACAGTAACATCAAAATCATCGCTTCCTATTCAGACAGGGTCAGGCTTCAGAGGGTAGTCAAGACAGAGAATCGTTGGATGCCCTCTCCCCTCCCTGATGGACATCTACACCTCCTGCTGCCTCAACAGAGCAGGAACATCATCAAGGACAGCTCACACCCTGGCTTTGACCTCTGACCTGCTGCCCTCTGGCAGGAGCTACAGGAGCATCAAAGCCAGAACAAACAGACTCAAGAACAGTTTCTTCACCAGAGCAATCACCACCCTGAACTCACACACTCACCCACTGTAACTGTGCAACACCCACATCTCTGTGCAATATTATATTATTCATACAGAACAATATCTATCACTCCTATATTGTGTAATATCCAGTATTCATTCACATGTGCAATACTCACCATCTTCATATATACTTTTTTTTTTTTTTAACAATCTCCATCCATCCATCCATTCTCTCCCGCTTATCCGGGGCCTGGTCACGGAGGCAGGAGCCTAAGCAGAGAAGCCTAGGCTTCCCTCTCCCAAGCCACCTCCTCCAGCTCATCCGGGGGGACCCCAAGGCGTTCTCAGGCCAGCCAAGAGATATAAACCCTCCAGCGTGTCCTGGGTCTACCACGGGGCCTCCTCCCGGTGGGACATCCCCGGAACACCTCACCCAAGAGGAGGCATCCTAATCAGATGCCCGAGCCACCTCAACTGGCTCTTTTCGATGTGAAGGAGCAGCGGCTCTACTCTGAGCCCCTCCCAGATGGCCGCACTCCTCACCTTATCTCTAAGGGAGAGGCCAGCCACCCTTCAAAGGAAACTCATTTCTGCTGCTTGTATTTGTGATCTTATTCTTTCGGTCACTACCCAAAGCTCGTGACCATAGGTGAGGGTAGGAATGTAGATTCACCGGTAAATCGAGAGCTTCGCATTTACACTAAGCTCCCTCTTCACCACGACAGACCGGTGCAGCGTCCGCATCACTGCAGAAGCAGCCCCGATCCGCCTGTCGATCTCCCGCTCCCTTCTCCCGTCACTCTTGAACAAGACCCCGAGATACTTGAACTCCTCCACTTGGGGTAAGAACTCGTTCCTGAGCCGGAGAGGGCACTCCACCCTTTTCCAGCTGAGGACCATGGCCTCAGACTTAGAGGTGCTTCACACTCGGCTGCGAACCGTTCCACTGCGAGCTGGAGGCCACCCCCTGATGAAGCCAACAGAACCGCATCATCTGCAAAAAGCAGAGATGAGACTCTGAGGCCACCAAGGAAGAAGCCTTCCGCCACCTGGCTACGCCTAGAAATTCTGTCCATAAAAATTATGAACAGAATCGGTGACAAAGGGCAGCCCTGACGGAGTCCAACACCCACAGGAAACGAATCCGACTTATTACCGGCTATACGGACCAAGCTCTCACTGCGGTTGTACAAAGACTGAATGGCCCGCAACAATGGGCCAGACACCCCATACTCCCGCAGGACCTCCCAGAGGACACCCCGAGGGACGCGGTCAAATGCCTTCTCCAAGTCCACAAAGCACATGTAGACTGGTTGGGCAAACTCTCACGCACACTCGAATATCCTTGAGAGGAGAAAGAGCTGGTCCAGCGTTCCACGACCAGGACGAAAACCGCATTGTTCCTCCTGGATCTGAGGTTCGACTAACGGACGCACCCTCCTTTCCAGCACCCTGGCATAGACCTTACCGGGGAGGCTGAGGAGTGTGATCCCCCGAAAGTTGGAGCACACCCTCCGGTCTCCCTTCTTTTTGCAATCTATGTATTTCTATTCATTCTATTTTATTTTGTGTATATTTGTAGAAGTTCTATTTTATATTTTAGGAAGTGTGACTTCCCACTCCATGGTACTGAACAGGAGTGAATGAATGAATGAATGAAGGTTTTATTGCCATGTGGGTGAACAGGTTCACACACTGGAAATTGCAGTTAACAGAGCATCCGTCCAAGAATACAACAAACACAAACAGGGGGGACAGGTGTCCGAGGTCATGTAGCCGACTTGCAGCGCTACCTTTAGTAGAAGAACAGAAAGAGATACACTTGGATAGATAGGTTAAAAAAATAATAATCTTGTACTGTATTCATTATAAACACCGTACGAGGTTCCAAAAAACACCTTAGCAAAGCATATTTGCACATTTAAAGCCAGGATAGCAATATGGTGGGGGAGGACGGGGGCAGGAGGGGATGTAGACGGAGACGAGAGGGTGGGGGCATTGTGGAGCCAGATGCCAGCTCCTAGCCAAAACAGTTCACTGATAGTGATGGAAGTTCATCAACAGCCGTGGTACACCAGATCCAACTTCACAAATCACAGAGAGGGCTGAGGGGGGAGAGCGACCGTCACACATAGTCCCTGAGAAATATGATTACCAGCCCAAGGCCGGGAGCCGAATTCCTGATAATGCAGATGTTGTTTTGGAACAGGCTGCTTGTTTTTTCTAACAGCCTTCAGTCTCACTGGGGAACCCATTCAGTAATCCAATATTCCAAATTCATTAGTTACCGTCCTCACCGTGCAGAACCGAACCTCCAGATCGAACCCCTCTCGCCTGCGAGCACGTTAACTTTACGGCTCAGGTCCAACAGGCTTTGAGTCTGAGTTTGTACGGCCCTGCACAGCCCATCCACCTGGGTCTGCAGCCTCTGCAGATGTTGAACTGCTGCCCAGATTTTCTTAATATCCCGGTAAATCAGGTATCCTCCGAGCCCAAACAGAAGAGATACCGCTACAAAAAAGCCGAATATGTAGACGTCTTCCACGTCTTCGGCTTCGAGGGCTGAGAAGCACACAGGTCTCCACGAGCTCCAAGAATCGATGATATATCCAACCAGCTCTGTTCCACTCGGACACGCAGGCTCCCCTTTCCCCGATCTCATAGTGGAAAAAATTCGATCAATGGTGTTTAGGGCCCAGTTTGCCAGATCCATGTTGCTCTCAATGTTATTCTTATTCAGACAGTGTGTAAGAGATGCTCTCACAGCAAGCAGGAGAGATAGGGAGGGCAGGGAGAGAGAGAGAATGAGACCGTCTCCGTCAAGAGCAGGAAGAGAAGGCCCTCCAGTCTCACTGTCCATTCTGTATAATGACAATAAAGGCATTCTATTCTATTCTATCCTATTCAGTGTCTGTTAATGAAGTCACGTTATAGTTCCATTTGATAGGTTGGACTGTAGAATGATTAGAAATAAGTGTAACATACCTGTCAAGTTTTGTATTTAAAAATAAGGGAAATTTTCTGCCACTGAAAATAGACGTTGCTTCATGACGTCATCACCTAATTTGCATAATTGGTCATTTGTAGTAGTTGCAATCCAGGCAATGTAGAATAAAATCTTTGGAGAGACAAAAAGTGAAGAAAAAAACCACCCTAAATATGTTTAGAACTACAACTAAACTTCATGAAATAACTTAATAACTTTAATGCTTTGCCTGGACCCACATTACATAAATTGCGAGGCTAGAGACATAATTCAGTTTGGAGTGGCACAGGACTGCTTTTTAAAAATATTATGTTAAAATACAGGAAATTTACAGGAAAATAATAATATGGGAGGATGGCGGGACAGAGGGATAAAATATGGGAGTTTCCTGGCCAAAACGGGAGACTTGACAGGTATGAAACGTAATAACAAAGAGGTGAATTAGCAGAGGCCTGCACTACGAAGCCAGATTAATGACCATGATAGTGGTGGTGTGCGTGGCCTGCTGTCAGCCACTGTCAGTTGTTTTTGTCGTTGGATTGTTTCTGCTGCTTGTTATCAGAAATCTTGACTCTCTGACGGTGTATGAGCCCCAAGAATAGTTGGATGTTTGAATTCTCACTAAAAGCTTATGATCAGTGAAACCAAGAAAGTGGCCTTCCCACGTTTTTAGCTGGGACACCGTATCACCTCCTTCGTAGGCCGGCTTCATTGCCCCAGAGAAGATGTCTCAGACTCAGTGGGAAATGCAGCTGCCAACTGGTTAAGCTGAAAATCAATCTGCATTGTACCCTCTGATTAGCCTGCTTTCTCATGCTTTCCTGCCTGAATATGGATCAGCTCACTCCTGCTCTGCCTCCTGGCGTCTCTTAGGCTCTGCTAACACCTGGCTAGTTCCTGCTGTCGGCTTGGATGGAAATAAACTTGTAGCAAAAGATTGTTTACTAAAGATTGTTTTGGTAGTCGCCTAATCTGTCAATTATTTTATTGATTACGAATTACGAATACCTTTATTAGTCCCACAATGGGGAAATTACAGTTAACAGAACACCCATCCAAGAAATACATAGAGACAAACACAAACAGGGGGGACAGGTGTCTGAGGTCATGCAGCCGTTTATCGGCGCTACCTTTAGCAGGAAAACAGAAAGAGATACACTGGGATAGGTAGGTTCAAAAAGATCATCTGGTACTGTGTTCATTATGAACACCTTACGAGGTTCCAAAAAAAAGCAGCAGCACATTTAAAGCCTGGAGAGCACTAGGGTGGGTAGGGGAGGGGCTGCCAGCAGGATACTGTGATGGCCAATCAGCTTCCAGACCAGCAGTTCATGATGATGTTCATGATAAGATGGTACAGTCAGCCTTGGTTGCCAGGATACCAGTTCATACAGGTCACAACACGGGGCGGGGGGGCGGGGCTGAAGAGCATCTGTTTACAAACATCTCCAGGGAGATGATTTAGACAGACAGCATCCAAGGCCGTCTGGGAGCCAAACTCCAAATACTGCAATTGTTTTGGTTCAGACCGTCATAACTATTTGCTGACAGACTTACAGTTTTCTGGTTACCTTTCAGAAGTCCAATAATCCAAATTTGGTTCTACTCCACCACACAGAACAGAGACTCCAACACTCCTCCAGATGTAATCCACTTTGATTCAGCTCTACTGAGTCTGATTGAGTTCGTACTGTTTCTGCATCCCTCATAGGCAGCCTTACTAGGACCTGAACAGCTGCCCAGAAACAGGTATCCCCAGGTCCAATTCGGGAAAAGTCCTGGTATCAATATATATGCCACGTCCACACAGTGCAGCCAGGAACGTTATCTTCCATCCCCACAGGAATCCATAACATAACCAGCTGGGTGTGTAGTCGGACCAGAGGAAAGAGGGTTCCCCTTCTCCCAATCTCCTCGTGATGAGAATTTGGCCATCAGTAATGTTGAGAGGCCAGCTGACCAGATCCATAATTTAATTTCCAGTTCGGGGATGTGTGAAGGGACGCTCTAAGCAGCGAAGCAGCAAAAAGCAGGGGTAGATAGGGAAGGCTGGGGGGAAGAGAAAAATGCGTCCATCTCCACCGAGAGCAGGAAGAAAAAAAGTCAACTCTTATTTGAATCTTCCCGTTCACCTGTGAATATCACCTTGTTGCCTCTTCTCATATTTAAAATAATGACAAAATAATGATAATATGAGTTAAAAAGCTAATCCAATGCATTTTTAACATTAATGTGACATCACAATATGATAATATCAAATAAACAATGCATATTGAAGTGAATGCATTTTCAAAAAATGGAAATATAATGTGCAAATAAATAAAAAATGGCCTCTCTCCAAAAGTTCAAATAAGGCTCCTGTCACTGACTGTGTGCTGTCATTGTGTTTTTCTGTTCTCTGCTTTGTTTCAGGGGGCTGGAGGCTGTCTGACAGAGGCCCTGCACACCTGCAGTGAGTTATCATTCATCACTGCGGTACAGTATGTAAGGGTTTGCCCTAGCCTCCTGTCTTTGCCAGGATGTCTGTGGTAAAGTGTTCCCAAGCCAGCTTCTAACTGAAGTAGTTTTCTTAAATACTCACATGTGGGTTTTTGTGCTTAACCTACTGTAGTGATGCTCAAATGAGGCAATAAAGCAGTATTGAACATGGGTTCATTCAGTCAAAGGTTCATTTCAGTGACATCTAGTGGCGAAATAGTACAAAACCAACACTGTCTTTAGGTTGTCTTTAATTCATAACTCAGCAGTAACTGTTGGTCATAACAATGCTGAAACTGTGCGAGTATGAACCTGCTGACTGTCTCGCTCTCGCTCCTTCACTCGTAACCAGTGAATCACCTGAACCAGTCACATGATTCATTCCGAGAACCAAGCAGTTGCTGCTTCGGACGTCATATGTCACGTGATTTTTTTCATCCTGAAGCTTCGAAGCAGCGGTTCTCTGGAGTTGTAAGCCCAGGGTTCGAAGCACATATCGAAGCTTCGGATTCACACTCTCATCACTAGCTGCTGGATATATCTATCGTCCCTGCAGATATTTCTGGGCTCTTCAGCCTGCCCTCCTGGAAGAACCGTCACACCAACCCAGCCACCTGCCTCTCCCTCTGGACATTTCCTTTACTGCTCCTCACATTAGCCGACCCCTCTGCTACTTCCCTACCTACATTAATGTCATGCTGACTCTAGTCCATAACTCACCTCTCCTTCTCCCTCTGTCTAGATCAGCCCCTCTCCATTTACACACCTTCCTGCTGCTTGTAAGGATTTGGAGTACAGCTCTAGGAAAACCCCAGAGAGCCATCCCGTTGTTTATTATGTTTTTGTTCTGTATAATAAATTACTTAACTTAATATAGACCTGCCTCTTTCTGTGTCTGCATTTGTGTTTGCCTTTGGCTGTGACAGCTTCAAATTAAATCAAAGCTTTTTCTGTCCTAAACAACTGGAAAGTTTACAGATGATTCAGTTCATGCAGAGGTTCACTATTCAGAATAGATACTAATATTAATGCAAGGGAAAAAAATAGGGGACAACGGAGCTGTTCCTGTTGTCCTTCCCCCGTTAGCTAACATAACTGAACTGGTGGCGCTTAGCAAACACCACCAATGAGAGCTGGTTTAACCCAGACTCCTCCCTCTGATTGGCAGATGGAGAAGTGTGATTCATCCCTCCAGAGAACACGCCTCCACTGCTCTAGAGTCCAGTGGCGGCGTGCTTTACACCACTGCATCAACACTTTGCATTGAGCTTGGTGATGTAAGGCTTGGATGCAGCTGCCATGGAAACCCATTCATGAAGCTCTCACTGTTCTTGAGCTGATCTGAAGGTCACATGAAGGTTGGAGGTCTGTAGTGACTGACTCTGCAGAAGGTTGGTGACCTCTGTGCACTATGACCCTCAGCATCCTCTGACCCCACTCTGTGATTTTACGTGGCCTACCACTTCATGGCTGAGCTGCTGTTGTTCCCAATCACTTCCACTTTGTTATAATCCCACTAACAGCTGACTGTGGAATATTTAGCTGTGACTGGACTTGCTGCACAGGTATCATCCTATCACGGTACCACGCTGGAACTCACTGAGCTCCTGAGAGCGACCCATTCTTTCACTGATGTTGGTAGCAGCAGTCTGCATGCCGAGGTGCTGGTTTATACACCTGTGGAAGTGAGTGGAACACCTGGATTCAATGATGTGGATGGATGAGCACAATTCAATTCAATTCAATTCAATTCAATTCAATTCAATTCAATTCAATTCAATTCAATTCAATTCAACTCAACTCAACTCAACTCAACTCAACTCAATTCAATTTTATTCATATAGCGCCAAATCACAACAGTCACCTCAAGGCGCTTTGTATTGTGGGTAAAGACCCTACAGTAATACAGAGAAAACCCAACAGTCAGAACGACCCCCTATGAGCAGCACTTGGTGACAGTGTGAAGGAAAAACTCCCTTTTAACAGGAAGAAACCTCCAGCAGAACCAGGCTCAGGGAGGGGGGGGGGGGTCATCTGCTGTGACCAGCTGGGGGGAGAGAAAGACATGCTGTGGAAGAGAGCCAGAGATTAATATCAATTAATGATTAAATGCAGAGTGGAGTATAAACAAAGTAAATAAGGTGAATGAGAAGAAACAGTGCATTATGGGAACCCCCCAGCAGACTAGGCCTATAGCAGCATAACTAAGGGAGGGTTTAGGGTCACCTGATCCAGCCCTAACTATAAGCCTGATCATAAAGGAAAGTTTTAAGCCTAATCTTAAAATAGAGAGGGTGTCTGTCTCCTGAATCCAATCTGGGAGCTGGTTCCACAGAAGAGGCGCCTGAAAGCTGAAGGCTCTGCCTCCCATTCTACTCTGAAGTATCCTAGGAACCACAAGTAAGCCAGCAGTCTGAGAGCGAAGTGCTCTGTTGGGGTGATATGGTACTATGAGGTCTTTGAGATAAGATGGGGCCTGATTATTCAAGACCTTGTAGGTGAGGAGAAGAATTTTAAATTCTATTCTAGATTTAACAGGGAGCCAATGAAGAGAAGCCAATATGGGAGAAATCTGCTCTCTCTTTCTAGTCCCTGTCAGTACTCTAGCTGCAGCATTTTGGATCAGCTGAAGGCTTTTCAGGGAGCTTTTAGGACAGCCTGATAATAATGAATTACAATAGTCCAGCCTAGAAGTAATAAATGCATGAATGAGCTTTTCAGCATCACTCTGAGAAAGGATGTTTCTAATTTTAGAAATATTGTTCAAATGCAAAAAAGCGGTCCTACATATTTGTTTAATATGTGCATTGAAGGACATATCCTGGTCAAAAATGACTCCAAGATTTCTCACAGTGTTACTGGAGGCCAAAGTAATGCCATCCAGAGTAAGTATCTGGTTAGACACCATGTTTCTAAGATCTGTGGGGCCGAGAACAAGAATTTCAGTTTGATCTGAATTTAGAAGCAGGAAATTAGAGGTCATCCAGGCCTTAATGTCTTTAAGACATTCCTGCAGTTTAATTAATTGATATGTGTCATCTGGCTTCATTGATAGGTAAAGCTGAGTATCATCTGCATAACAATGAAAATTGATGCAATGCTTTCTAATAATACTGCCTAAGGGAAGCATGTATAATGTAAATAGAATTGGTCCTAGCACAGAACCCTGTGGAACTCCATAATTAACCTTACTCTGTGAAGAAGACTCCCCATTTACATGAACAAATTGGAGTCTATGAGATAAATATGATTTAAACCACTGCAGTGCAGTACCTTTAATACCTATAGTATGCTCTAATCTCTGTAATAAAATGTTATGGTCAACAGTATCAAAGCTGCACTGAGGTCCAACAGGACAAGCACAGAGATGAGTCCACTGTCAGAGGCTCTAAGAAGATCATTTCTTCTTACACTTCAAGATGGCACCGGTGAGGTCAGCAGCCGTCGTACCTGCTCCTACGCTTTGTTTGTATATATTAGGTTTAGCTCTAATTTTGGACTTTATAATTCCGCCTGCTCTGTGTCATATTACGTATGACAGACAGACTCTTTTAATATCAGAATACAGCACTCTGGCTGTATTCTGACACCTTTTTCTCCCGACCCGACTTGGCCTCGGGAGATCCAGCGTTTCCAGTGGGCCAGCTCAAACAAAGGACCCAGGTCACGGACAAGGCCCCGAGGGAAAAGAGCCGGCGTAAGAGAGAGGCTGAGGCGCAGAGCGCACCAAACGCCACTGCCGAGCATCCTGTTGGCTAATGTCCAGTCACTGGATAACAAGCTGGACGAACTCAGGGCCAGGATACAGTTTCAGAGGGACATAAGGGACTGCAACATCATCTGTCTCACGGAGACATGGCTGACTCCCCTCATACCGGACCACGCCGTACAGCCGTCGGAGTTCTTCAGTGTTCATCGCACGGACAGAACGAGTGAGTCTGGAAAATCAAGAGGAGGAGGTGTGTGCCTAATGATTAATAACAACTGGTGTGACAGTAGGAATGTTGTCCTTCTGAAACAATCATGTTCACCTAACCTGGAGCTCCTAACCCTGAAATGCCGTCCCCACTACCTGCCCCGCGAGTTCACTTCGGTCATCTTCAGCGCCGTCTATATTCCACCTCAGGCGGACACAAACACTGCACTATCCGAGCTACATGAGGCGATTTCCACCTATCAGGCTAACCAGCGTGATGCGGCTCTCATCGTAGCCGGGGACTTTAACAGTGCAAACTTGAAAAAGCTGATACCGGAATTGATTCAACACATCGACTGCCCCACCAGAGGAGAGAGGACCCTAGACCAGAGGTCCCCAACCCCCGGGCCGTGGACCGGTACCGGGCCGTGGGACATTTGGTACCGGGCCGCACATAAAGAATAAATAACTTAAATTATTTACGTTTTACTTATTATCTGCGCCTAAACTATATTTTATTTGAAAAATGGGCGGATTCGCTCCGTTACTTCCCTCCATGACTTCCTCTTGACGTGTCAAGACGTTTCTGCTCACATGATACGTCACCGCTAAAATTAAACCCAGAAGCTTCAGGCCTGTCTAACGAAATCGGTTGGTTGACCTACATACGCTTCTTTAAATTTTTGAGTGCTCAACAAGAGTAGAAAAGCGCTATGTAAGAACTAGTCCATTTACCATTTTTATTTATCAACACCGGGGATAGCAGTGAGGTAGACCCAGCCATCAAACTGACTCTCCAGCGCTTGACACCGCGGCTCTGCAGCCACGCTCCATGTGAAATCGGCCGAACCCAGTCAAACCAGAAGCCAGCAAAAATGAGTATCAGAGAAACAAGCTCAGGGGGCTTACACTGATTCAGTGTTATGGTGAGTTGTATTTTTCATGCGCTTTATACAGTAAAAATCACCTAAGTCGAAGTCGCACAAATCGGGTTTTCGCTCTAGTTGGATGGCATCTGCAGGTCCTGATTTTTCCTAACATTAATTCCAATAAATCATCACATAAATCCGTCGGATATTCACCTACCTCGGATGAAAAATCTGGTCCCATTGTAATAAATTTCCAGTTAAATGTGATCGCATAAACTGGATGAGTTTAGCGCTAAAACCCTCCTCAGCTCCTGTCCGCCCACTCGTTCATGCACAACTACACACACACTAACAACGCCTGGAAATTGTTTTAGTGTTTATATCAGTTCATTTCACCGGGGACAATCGTGGCAAGTGTAAGCTACAAACTTGCACTTACGAGTAAAATTTCAGATTATAAAATTTGCAGAAGCAAATTCATAGATGAAGCAGAAGCCATTGCAGCGAAATTCGATAATAGACCCCAAACTGGGCCATTGAATCCGACTGAGGTGATTTCTACTGTATTTGTTTTTGCGGTGTATCTTATTTTGAAGGCATGTTTTACCATGGCTCTAACAGCTGACCAGGGAGCGCTGTGGGCAGAGAGCCTGTTATTCATGTTGAGGCGGGATGTTACGAGAACGCTGCTGATAGAGTTGCATACGAATACAAAGTGGATTCCCGTTTTTTTATTATTATACGTAGAAAATATCACACTTGGTTATGGTCGTATCATTTATTTTGACGTATTTATTCGCCACACCTTAAAAGCCGGTCCGTGGAAATATTTTCTAACACTAAACCGGTCCGCGGCTCAAAAAAGGTTGGGGACCACTGCCCTAGACCACTGCTACTCTGCATTCAAAGATGGCTACAAAGCAAAGCCTCTTCCGCCTTTTGGGAAGTCTGACCACACCTCTGTTCTTCTCATGCCGAAATACAAACAACGGCTCAGGCAGGAACCCCCTGCTGTGAGAGAAGTGACACGGTGGTCTGATCAAACAGAGGCCGCTCTGCAGGGTGCGTTGGATTCAACCGACTGGGACATGTTTCGCAGCAGCGCGGGCGGAGACATCGAGGAGTTTACGGAAACTGTCGTGGGATTTATTGGGAAAGTTGTTGAAGACACTTCACTTAGGAGGACCATCAGGACTTTTCCCAACCAGAAGCCGTGGGTGGATAAATCTGTCCGCGACGCCCTGAGGTCCCGCACCGTTGCCTACAACTCCGGCCTCGCCTCTGGGAACATGGAGGACTGCAAGGTTGCATCATACAACGTCCGCAGAGCGTGAAAGAGGCTAAACATCGCTACGGCCGCAGACTGGAACAGCAACTACAACAGTCTGACCCCAGGGGACTGTGGCAGGGACTACGCACCATCACGGACTACAAAGCACCACACACACACCCGGTGAGTGCCGACGCTTCTCTGGCTGATGAACTCAACATCTTCTTTGCGCGCTTTGAGTCGGGAAGCCGACAGCCCGCTGCGCTCCCGGCCGGAGGGGCGGAGACACTCACTGTGACGGAGCGCGACGTGAGGAGGGCGTTTAGACGTGTAAACACCAGGAAAGCGGCTGGACCAGACGGTATTAGCGGACGTGTCCTTAAGACCTGCGCTGACCAGCTGGCACCTGTGTTTACACTGATATTCAACCTCTCACTGAAACTGTGTGTGATTCCCACCTGCTTTAAAAAGTCCATCATAGTCCCTGTCCCAAAGAAACCACACCCCAGCAGCCCCAATGACTTCAGGCCCATAGCACTCCCCTCTGTGGTGATGAAGTGTTTTGAGAGACTCATCAAGACATTCATCACCTCCTCACTGCCCACCACCCTCGACCCACTACAGTTTGCATACCGGCCAGACAGATCCACAGATGACGCCATATCCTTCCTCCTCCACAAGACCCTTTCACACATAGACACTGGTAAGGGGAACTATGTGAGAGTGCTGTTTGTAGATTACAGCTCAGCATTCAACACCATAGTTCCCTCCAGGCTGGTCTCTAAGCTGCTGGACCTGGGCCTGGGCCCATCCCTGTGCAGGTGGGTTCACAGCTTCCTGACCAGCAGACCACAGGTGGTACGAGTGGGTCACCTCACCTCATCCTCCCTCACCCTCAACACTGGATCCCCCCAAGGCTGTGTGCTCAGCCCTCTGCTGTACTCACTGTACACCCATGACTGCGAGGCCACGTCAGAGTCCAACGTTATCATCAAGTTTGCTGACGACACTGCTGTTGTGGGACTGATCTCCCACAATGAGGAGACAGCCTACAGGAGAGAGGTCTCCCGCCTGGAGAACTGGTGCCAGGAGAACCACCTCCTGCTCAACGTCAGCAAAACAAAGGAACTGATCGTGGACTTCAGCAGGAAGCAGCAGAGGGACTACCATCCACTTGTCATCAGTGGTGCTGAGGTGGAAAGAGTGGACACTTTCAAATACCTGGGAGTGACCATCTCACAGGACCTGTCCTGGACTCATCACATAAACATCACTGTGAAGAAGGCCAGACAGCGTCTCTACCTCCTCAGGCGGCTGAGAGACTTCAAGCTCCCACTCAAGGTGCTCAGGAACTTTTACACCTGCACCATCGAGAGCATCATGCGTGGGAGCATCACCACCTGGATGGGAAACTGCACCAAGCAGGACTTCATGGCCCTAAAAAGGGTGGTTCGTTCAGCTGAACGGACCATCAGAACCACCCTCCCCAACCTGCAGGACATTTACAACCAAGCAGTGCAGGCTGAGGGCCATGAAGATCCTAAAACAGCCCAGCCACCCCGGACACTCTCTCTTCTCCCTGCTCCCATCAGGCCGGCGTTACCGCTGCCTGAGGGCTAAGACTGAAAGGTTGAAGAAGAGTTTTTTACCCACAAGCCATCCGTCTGCTCAACTCTGAGCCCTAACTGGACCATTATTGCACAATGTAAATATTATAATTTAAAAAGTGTGTATAGTGTATAGTATATAGAGTATAGTGTATAGTGTGAATTACTTTTTTTTTTTTTTTTATTCTTCTTATTTATATGTGTGTGTGTATATGGTTGCAGGTACAAAATACATTTCACTGTGCATTGTACTGTGTATAACTGTGCATGTGACAAATAACACTATCTTATCTTATTTGTAACCTTCACTAATGCTGTTTCTGTACTGTGATGAATTCTGAAACCTGACTGAAACTCTTCAATAAACCGTTCCTCTGCAGATGATCATTTAGCTGTTTTACAACTACTCTTTCAAGAATCTTGAGAGAAAAGGAAGGTGGAGATTGGCCTATAATTAGCTAAGACAGCTGGGTCAGTGTGGCTTTTTAAGTAGAGGTTTAATTACAGCCACCTTGAAGGTCTGTGGGTACATAGCCAACTAATAAAGACAGATCATTTTTTAAGATAGACGATCATAATTGGAAAGACTTCTTTGAACAGTCTAGTAGGAATGGGATCTAACAAACATGTTGCTGGTTGGGCAGAAGTAACTATTGAAGTTAACTCTGAAAGATCAACTGGAGCAAAAGAGTCTAAACAAATACCAGCAGTGCTGAAAGCAGCCGAACATGAAGATAATCTTTGAGATGGTTATGAATAATTTTTTCTCTAATGTCTAAAATTTTATTTGTAAAGAAATCCATGAAGTCACTACTAGTTAACGTGAAAGGAATACTCGGCTCTACAGAGCTCTGACTCTTGTCAGCCTGGCTACAGTGCTGAAAGGAAACCTGGGGTTGTTCTTATTTTCTTCAATTAATGATGAATAGTAAGATGTCCTAGCTTTACGGAGGGCTTTTTAATAGAGCAACAAACTCTTTTCCAGGCTAATGAGCATCTTCTAATTAGTGAGACGCCATTCCCTCTCCAGCTTTCGGGTTATCTGCTTTAAGCTGTGCGTTGTGAATTATACCACGGAGTCAGGCACTTCTGATTTGTTTCTATGCCATATGTCAGGACAAGATCCAGAGTATGATTAAAGTGGTGGGTGGGCTCCTTTACATTTTGAGAGAAGCCAATTGAATCTAACAATAGATTAAATAGGCTGTCATTCTCAGCATCTACATGGATGTTAAAATCACCCACTATAATGATTTTATCTGAACTGAGCACTAAATCAGATAAAAAGTCTGAGAAATCAGACAGAAACTCTGAGTAAGGACCAGGTGGACGATAGATAATAACAAACAAAATTTCTGTTGATTAACCCATCTGATACTGAAATTGAAGAATTCTTAATAATATAAATCTACCAAAACTAAATGACGGCCAGGCTGCAGCTCTGGATTTACCTTTCATTGTCTGAACTTAGTGAAGCCCTACAGCATCTCCCAAATAATAAAGCCCCAGGCCCAGATGGTTTTCCAGCCGAGTTTTATAAAGAATTTTGGTCTGAGCTAGCTCCCATTTTTTTCAGAATGGTGACTCAGATTCAGAATGATCACACATTATCTCCAACCATGAACTCTGCTAACATTAGCCTGCTTCTTAAACCAGGCAAAGACCCACACTCCCATCCAGCTACAGGCCAATCTCTCTCATTAATGTAGATCTTAAAATAATCTGCAAAGCCCTTGCCAAAAGATTAGAAAGTATTACCCCATGTATTGTACATCCAGATTAAACAGGCTTTATCAAGGGTCGGCACTCAGCCAATAATACACGTCGACTGATAATATAATAGACTATTGTTCTATTAACAAATTAGAGACGACAATCGTGTCTTTAGATGCAGAAAAGGCATTTGATCGGGTAAATTGGAAATTCCTACTAGCAGTTCTACAAAATTTGGATTCGGTTCATCCTTTACAAACTGGATCAGAACACTACACAGCTCTCCGAATGCGCGTGTTAGGACAAATGATCTCATTTCACAAAGTTTCAGTCTGCAGAGGGGCACTAGGCAGGGCTGCCCACTCTCTCCCTCTCTTTTTGTAATTTTCATTGAGCCACTAGCAGCAGCAATCCGTCAAAACGCAAATATATACGGAAAATATGGACCATAAATTAGCCTTTATGCTGATGATGTATTACTTTTCCTTGGGAATTCACAAGCTCTCTTTGAAGACTATCACACTGATAGATAAGTTCTCATCTATATCTGATTACTCTATCAATTGGAATAAATCAACAGTTTTGCCTCTGAATTGTAATTTCCAGAGAACCTCTAGGACCCCACTAAAGTCAGGAAATATTAGATATTTAGGCATAAATTTTTCCGCCAGGCTCTCAGACTGGTACGATTAAATCATATCCCCTTATTAAAACAATAGAGGATGATCTCACACGTTCGAACAGTTTACCTATATCACTCATGGGGAGAGTTGCTGCCATTAAATGATGGTTTTACCAAAAATTAATTATCTATTTTCATTGATCCCTAATAAACCTACTCTTCCTTGGTTTAAGTCACTAGATTCAAATATCTCAAAATTTTTATGGAAAAACAAACCGTCAAGAATAAGCTTAAAAACTTTACAAAAGCCAAAACACAGTGGAGGTCTAGAATTACCAAACTTTTATTACTATTTCTTAAGCAGTAGATTGCAGTATATTTCAAAGTGGATCAAACCAGTTCATTAGACAACCCATGGCTGGATCTAGAACAGGCGTTTTGTGGAAAAATAAAAATCTCAGATTACCTTTCATTAGCCCTAGTATTAAACATCATAACTGCTATAAAGTCCTTAGTATAAATACTTCTCTGACAGCCTGGTGGGAATTTTTAAAAATAACTAAATCTTCACTTATCCCCTGTAAACTAACACCCATTTGGAACAATCCAGATATTTGTCAGAAAAAGAAAATGCTGAATTTTCCGTTATGGCGTGATAAGGGTATAAATAACTTAGAACATATTATCCAAGATGGAAATCTTATCACGTTCCAAGAACTTATATCAAAATATAGAATTGGCAACGGTAGATTTCTGGAATATCAACAAGTTAAGTCCGTCCTACAGGGAAGATTTAACCTTAATCAATTGAATCTAGAAATGCCTACTTGGGTAACAGAATTTCTTAACCTCTGTACCCAAAATTGTTATCAAAATTATATAAATTATTAATAAAAACTGATGATTCAGTTTCCCTCCCAATTGCAAAATGGGAGCGTGATCTTTCTGTCAACCTGGATCAAAATTTATAGACAGAAATATGTTTAAATATCTTCAAAATGACTAAAAGACCCCAAATACAACTTTTACAATATAAAATTCTCCATAGAACACACTATACTGGACAAAGGATGTTCCAAATGGGCCTTACACACTCAAACATATGCACCAACTGTACAAGCAATTCAGAGGATAATCATCTACACGCTCTGTGGTCTTGTGTACCAGTTCAGAGATTTTGGCAGAGGATTTGTGAAGACCTATCCCCATGGTTTAGCTGTCGTATCCCAACTTCCCCCAGACTATGCATCTTAGGTGATGTCAGTGAATTAATTATGGAGTTAAATATATCACACATAGTTCTTACTGTCTTGTGCATCGCTAAGAAGATGATCCTCATGAACTGGAAGACAAAAAAAACTATGTATTACTCAATACAGAAATTTATTAGTAGATCATGTTAGTTTAGAGAGAATGTCTGCTTGTTCTAAAAACAAATTGGAGGAATTTGACTCTCTTTGGTTCCCACTGATCAGCTCCATTACTTAGGGGGGTGGTGGGCTGCGGGCTCTGCTCCTGATGTGCTTTGTAGGAGGGTGGGTGAGGACTCCGGACGCCTATGTAGCTGGTAGCCTCCTGAGACTGGAGTCCTGGGGCGACCTTCTGGTGATGTCTGTGTGCCTGTCCTGGTTGATGGTCGTGGGGGCTTGGATGATGCTGCCTTCGGTCCTGGGGTGTGGGGGGGTGCGGGGGGGTGGTGCCGGCCCTCGGTCGGTTGGCTGGTCTTCCCTGTATGGCTCGGGGGCTGGGGTCTGGGGCCCCGACACTGGGGCTGTGCCGGCTCCCAGTGGGTCCCCCCTGGCACTGGGGAGGCCTCTGCTGTCCGCGCCACCGGGTGGGGTGGGTTGGCCTGGCGTCGGGATGTCCCGTCTACGCTTTTGGGGCCCTGGGGTGCCTGCATTGCAGGGGGGTGGGGTGGGGGATTGGGGCCGCGGTGGGGTGGTTGGGGGGGACTGGGCACTGCATTTCCATGCCCAGGCCAGTATGTCCTGTCACTTGTTTGTGTCTATTGTTGAGTGAATGGGCATCTAGGCGGAGCAGGCCGCCCTCTGCAGTGGGGGCGGGGGCGCCAACCTCGGGTGCTGCAGTGCTCCGGGATGCTGTCACCGCAGCCCCGGGCTCACCTCCCCCTGCCCTGTGCTGGGGTGTGGGAGGTCGGGGCGCCTATTGAGCCAGCGGACAGCTGGCTCTTCTTCCAGGATTCTTCCTGGTCATATCCCCCCCTCCCCATACACAAACACGCACACACACACACAGAATACACATCACTCACAGATGTAGGATGGAGAGGCCACGTGGAGAGCTGCACCACCACTTGCCTCTCCGTTTTAATTGCACTTTAGTCATTATAACTCACAACACATACACACTTACAACCTGATACACATAGGACCTTTGGGGCAGGCATGTTACTCAGAGGTTGATGAGGTGGGGCCGCTGAGGTGGCCCCACTCGGATCCTCGTCACTGTCTGTCCCCAAATTTTATTTGCACTTTAGACATGGAGGGTTTTGGAGGGGCAGTGTGGGCAGGCACTGACGACCAGCAGTTGGTGCTTGTGGCACAACTTCCCCTCAATTTTAACTGCACCCTATACACCCCATTCACTCAAACATTAACACATACAGTACACTTACAAGTTGGGAGGAGGAGGGGTGGATGGGTCATCTCACACCCCGATTTCTTACACCTCGCCCAGGGTAGGGGTCGGGTGGTTCCTTGGGGACCGGGCTGGTGGCGTCCTGGGGTCGCTGTTGGCCCTGGGGTGGTTTCCACTTGCCCCGTCTTCAGAGGGTGGGTAGCTATGGATGAATGTGTGTCTTTGTGTATTTGTCACCGTCTCCGTGAGTATGGGTGGGTGAGTGAATGTGTATGTATGGCATATCTGTGTGTGGGTAAGTATGTATGGGCATGTATGAGTATCTGTGCATAAATGTGTACACGGGTGTGTGTGTGTGTTGTATGTATGGCTGGACCTGGGTCTGGGCCTTGTGCCTTGCCTCCTGGCCACTCCTTGCTGGTTGCCTCCTCCCCCCTGCCCCCCTGGGGTGGGGGTGCCTCAGGGCTCCTGGGTGGGGCTGGATGTTCTGGCGTGGGTGCTGGCCTGCCCCCTTGGGGGTGCGGTGCGGGGCGTGTTGGCTTCTTCGGCGTGGGGGGGAGCTCTGTGGAGGGTCGGGCGGTCCTTGGGTGCCGTGGGCCCGGGGGCCCTGCCGCCGGCCAGTGCAGGGGGCTGGCCGCTGGGGGGGGACTGGCTTCTCATCGCCTTGGGTTCCCTGGAGCCCTTGCTCCTCGACTGGGGGGGCTCCGTCTGAGACCACCCTCTCCCGTCTGCTGGGGTGGGTGTGCGGTTGTCTTTGGACTGAGTAGCCATGGGTCTTCCTGGCTCTTGGTGGGCTGCTGGTGGCCTGGGTTCCGGGGGCTTTCCCTACCTGCCTCTAGCTTCTGATGGGTGGAGCTGCAGCATTTTGCCCTCATTGGTAAGTACGTTCCATGACACAGACACAAACATGACACAGACACAAACACCCACTCAATCACAACTCAACAAAATTGTTGGTGTGCGTAACATGCTTTGTTAGTTTTGTTTTTCACACACAAATTTATTTTTGCAAGTATTGATAGTATTTTTTAATGTTAAAGTGATAAACTATTTGATTAAACTTACCCTTTCCTTTTTTTGCTCCTCTTTCTCTCTCCCTTTTTCTTCTCTTTATTTTCCTTTTCTTCAGCCTGTCAGCTCTGGCTGTTACATTGTATGTTAAAAATAACTCAGATAAATAAAATAAAGGGTTAAAACATCAACAAGAAGAGCCTATTGAGAACCTATAGAGCTCATCTTGAAATAGCAAATATGTTTGGCACAACAACACATTCAGATCACAGTTCTGCTTGCAAGATCTACCAGACATGACAGGCTTTAAAAAAAAAAACAGGTTTTTGAGTTTCCCAATTAGGACGGACAAGACTAAGAGTCAGGCTTTCAAAAGAATAGGCATAGGAACCAGGGGGACGGGGGGGACATGAGGAAGAGGCTTCAGGGAGATGTTTGCTACGCTGGACTGCAGGACCATCACACACGTGTGCAGTAACACAACAGCAACACTAAAAGCAGCTCTAAGTGGGTCTGTTGTTGAAGGATTTCTGCACAGCAACAAAAATGTGACCTCTGTCCTCCATCAGTCATCATGTTTGTTACACACTCTGAAACTGATGGAGGTTTGTGTGCACATTAAGTGTGTTTCCATGAACTATGATTCAGTTTGACAGACTTACAACCACCAACCTCAGCTGCCCCTCCACTTCAGCTGTAGGCTTTAACACTGAGTTTGACACATGTTTACAGACGAGTTAGAGAGCAGAGACAAAGACACTGATTCAGAAATGTCTTTGTTTCTGCTCTAACCCTAACAATGACCTCTGAACTCTAGACTAGCAGCCAAAAACCCAACAGCTGCTAAACATCTGTCTGCCTCCAACATCCAGCAGGTCATCCACACAACACACAAAGAAACATCAGCAACCAGGAAGCAGCTTCACCTCTGATCACAGACACACTCAGCTCTGATCACTCACCTGGAGGAATAACACTCAGGTAGATGAGGCTGATGAGCTCCCATGACTGTGCTCCTTCTATAAAGACACGACACTCGTATGTTCCCTCATCAGCAGTCGTCACATCCTTCAGGATCACAGACACGTCTCCATCCTTCATCTGTCTGTCCTGCAGATCCACCCGGTTCTTAAAGGATGGATGCTGGTTATCTGGATCAAACTGACCATCCTGGTACAAAAGGACATTTTGTGGCTTCAGATCAGCTCTGCTCCACTCTACACCTGTGATGTTGTTGTTGACTGGAGCTCGACATGTCAGAGTGATTTCCTGTCCAGGATCAGCTGTGATGGTTTTCTGGCCTGAAAGAGGAAACGACAGAGAGCAGAGAGGTTAAAGGTCAAAGTACAACTATGATCAGAATGACTGTCTTTAAATATGTTGTTTCTTTCCTTTGATGTTTGAGTTTTGAGTCATGTTGGTTTCATTGATTTGACCCTGTGAACATCCAGCAGGTCAGCAGTGACCCACTGAGGGTTCAGCTGGATTTTAGCCTCATGCTAAACATGCAGAGTTTCAGGAACTAGCAGATGTTAGCTTCACACAACAACAACAACATGTCCTGATAATCAGTGAACACAATCTGAGAGAGAAAGCAGCCTCTGATTATCAGACACTGGGAGCCTCTGCATGCTGCCTTTATGGAGCTACAGATACACAAAGATACTGACTGCTGACACTACAACATACTACACTGAAACACACACACCACACCACACACACACAGTGACACACACACCACACACACACACACTGACACACACATCACACTTGTTTGTCTCAAACATAATCACAAGTAAACTAATTCTATTGTATTTATAATCGAGGTCCATATAATTTGGTTATTAACAGGTAAATCTCACCTGCAGAGACAAACATGATGACGTTGACAAACAGGAAAGTCCAGCAGAGTGATCCAGTTCCAGCAGACATTTCAGGGTTTTTTCTGAGGATCCAGCACTGAGTTTGTTCTAAATGTGAGTCTGTTGGTATTTAAAGTGAAGAACATGAGCTTAAAAACTGATGAGATTAAATTTCAGACTCTGAGACAGTCTCTGTGTGAGCAGAGCTCTCCTTTCAGCTCTATACTAGTGATGGGACGGTCAGTACTGACGTTGTGATGCTGTGTTGAGCTTCTAAAGCAAAGGCGTGGTTTATAACACCCACATCACATGACCATGACTGAGGTGCCTTTCAGCTCTGTCAGATCACCTGCTGCATCTCAGCAGGTGAGGAGCAATGAATGCAGTTTGATTGTCTGAGTGGAGGAAAATGAACATAAAAAAGCAAACTCAGACTTTTTTAAAGTCTGATTTAGTGCTTGGTTCAGATAAAATAATTATAGCACATTATATTATATCCTTAAAGATGGTAACTGCCCACGTGCCTTTGACCCCTCCTAATTCTCACTCCCTGAAACTTGAACCCCAACCAATCACCTTTTGAGGCTCTGCCAACTCTCATCCCACGTGGGCTAAAGAAACATACGTCACCAGGATACTTCTATGGTTTACAGCAGCTCTGACAGGAGTCATACTGAAGGATCTTCTTCCAATTAAAACCTTTGCTATGAAAACAACTCTTTGACCATCCCCACTTAGCTGGAATTAATCCCCTCATTAATCCATGTCACACAAACACAGGTGGGTCTGCAGAACTCAATTTCCAGGGGGCTCACTGTCACAGTTACCTGAAATACATCATGAGGTTACAAAATCATGTAAAAACAAAGATGTACCTGAATCCACAAGACCTTAAACACTATGAGTAATAGCTATAACAGGCCTCAACTTCACCCCACTAACCTGAGCATACAGTGTTCATTAATCCAGTGTGTGTGACTAATATAATAGATAATAAATGACATAAAACAGTAACAGTAAATATGATATTGATAAAAAAAATTCCCAACATTTCAGTGGGTTAGGTAATATAATAATAATAATAATAGTTTATAAAAAAAAATTACTACATAAACATAATGTCATTGATAAAGAGAACCTAGACATTGTCATTGGACATTGTCAGTCACACCGTTCAACTACGCATCCAAATACATCCAAATACTGGTATACAGCGTTGTTACTGTGTGTGACCTCCTGACACTATATCAGATAACACTGACACAGTTATTAAAGTGATTTCACTCCATTAAATCTGAACATCAGGTAAACCTCACCTGCTGAGACAATCACAAAGACAGCACAGCCAAGCAGAGTGACTCAGCTACAGCTGCCATTTCCGTGTTCTCGAGTTCTGCTGATTAAAGACTAAGATTGTTCTAAATGTCTGAGTCTGTTGGTGTTTTTAGTAAATAAGAACCTCAGTTTAAACTTGACTGCATGAGATTAGTTAAGGATTAAATAACGATGAAAGATTCATTTTTCAGCCGCTCGATCAAACTCTACTTACAATTGTTTGTCTGTTAACGAAGTCACATGACGGTGATGTTGGTATGCTGCGCTGTAGGACGATCACAAATAAGTGCGTCATAACTAAAGTGGAGACTCTGCAGCAGCTCTGAGAGTTTAGTTTTGGCCACAGCAGCTTTCGTGACAGTGGAGGGAGACAAGAAGTGGGTGTGAAAGATACAGGGGAGGACACGCGGGCAAATTGGCGAGGGTCGTGACGTGAACGCGCGGCATATGTATGTGGTTGCTGGCTTCACCACTAAGCCACTCAGGCGCCCAACAGGTCAGTTCTTGAATGATCTCCACAGAACAACACCAACATAACCTCTCTGATCATCATCATCAGCTACATACTAAAGAGCATCATCATCATCATCATCAAAGCACTTCAGAATGATTCCTGTATAAAAATGTAGATTGTACTATGGAGGAGGCAGCATTTAGCTGTAGCCTCCATCAAACCACAGCTATTCTGGAGAACTTTGTCCTCCTTTCAGGGGCGCAGCTATATACTTTCTGAGTGTATGCGGAACATTTAACCCCCCCCCCCCCCAAGGGGCGGGGGTGGTAATGCTAATTAGCAAGCTAATACTAACCGCTAAAAGCTGCTCCTGCTTGTTAATGAGTGACGGGGCCTACACATGTAACCAGAAAGCATCATTGCTCAGGTTCATGTCATTTTTTTTAAAGGCCTCCACAGCTCCACTGGTGCTGAAAATAATGTTTGACTATGGCTTTCTGAATACAAGTGGGGGCTGCAACTATCAATTATTTATTAATTGAGTTGTATCAATTATTCCATCAATTAATCAAGTAATCGGATAAGAAATCATTTTTCGTACTAACAATCATCTGCACATTTTAACTTCCGTACTGCAGTTTTTCTCTATGTCACGTGTGTCAGGCCACTTCCGGCCCACGATCTAATTTTATACGGCCAGCATGATGATTTCATATAGTTATTAATAATAGCCCGCGGGTAAATGGCGCTCCCACCACTTATATACAAATCCCACAATGCACTGCAACAGCTGCAGGCAGGCCAAGAACTGTGCGCTAACCCGTTTTCCGTGTTGCCGATTGATCAGTGATCAGCTGATAAAAACATCGGTCAGCACTTTTTACAGCAACATTTAAGCTGCCTGACCCCAAAAATGACCAAACGAAAAGTGGAAAACAGGGATTTTCCAATAGGTGGGAGGCAAAAGACCTGAACGCTGACATCGGATGTAAATCATCTGTCTCTTTTCCTCACTTGTGCTGCGGGGAAAAGAGCGGATTGGTGGGACAGATACGGAGAGAGAAGATGAAGAGGGAGACCTGCACAGGTGAGCTGACAGTGCGTCACTGCGTCACACAGCAGGAACGCTGCAGCAAAGTCCTGAAGACAGAACACGTCATAAACACTGAAACACAGGACAGCGAACTTTCTAAGAGGCAAAGCTTTAAGTCACCGGCAGTTTCAGTCTTTTCTGAGTAAATAGCTTCTTTGGTGACGCGCCTTATTACACAGGTGCGATGAGCTGCCTGAGGAAATCTGTCAGTTCATAGAAAGTGAAAGAAAACGGCACCAAACATCGCACAAACCAAACCACAATAGTGTGATTGCCACCAGATTGTGGTTATAGTGATGTTCTGGTGGCTACAGCTGATTGTAAGGAAAAAGTAACAGCTGACTTCTCTGCACAGCCAGTAAAACCACACAGACTGGAGGCGTTGGAAAAAACTGTCAGCCATGATCCACTCGTGTTAAATCATGCCTGGAACTTTAATTTGATCTTCGTTTTTCTTTTTACTTCTTCTCATTCATGCGGGTTGTCATTCGATTTCTGTAGCCGCGAAATCAAGTGCGCGCATGACCTTAGGGACATCAAACGTGCACACTGTGAATTTCCCTGCTGTGGTTAGATTGTAAATTGCAGTGAAATAATAGAGGCGCAAGCAGCAATAAAAGCGCCTCCTGTTTGCTAAATGCGGTGACAGCAGAGCTCCGAAAGTGAAGGTGAAATCCTCAGCCCGACTAGAGGGCGTCTCAGACCTACGGCGCCTTGCGATCAACCGCTAGCTAGAACACTACACACACCACACACACACACACACACACACACACACACACACACACACACACACACACCGCACCATCCGCATCCTCTGTACACTGTCTCAGTGTGCAGATCACGTATTCATGGACTTACAAAATACAAGACTTCTGTGACATCACTTACTGACTGTCTTTAAACGGGGACAGGAGGAGGGGAGGTGAAGGAGCGCAGGGGCGCCTAATCAGCGCCGCGCCTCTGTTATTGATCATGTCATATGCACAGTTAAATACAGAAAATGCAACTACAGAAATATTTTCCTACATCGTTTTGGCGCCCCCCCCCCACCCCCCCCCCCCCCCCCCCCCCCCCCCCCCCCCCCCCCCCCCCCCCCACCCCCCCCCCCCCCCCCCCCCCCCCCCCCCCCCCCCCCCCCCCCCCCCCTCTTATGAGGTGCCCCTATGCACTGCATATGGTGCATACTCCCTTTTTGTGCCACTGCCTCCTTTGATTCTCTTTAAGTCGTGTTGGAGCGACAGAGAGCAGATCTTTGTTCTTCATGGAGAACCAGTGAGGCTGTTTGGACTTTGCTCTGAAACATCAGAGAATCTCAGTACATTTACCTAAGAGACACCATAAGCTTCATGTGTAACAGAAAGCAGTAAAGTGAAGCTTCATTAACATGAACAATCTGTTAATCCACTGAAGCTCACAGACCTCAGTCAGATCAGCTAAGAGGCTGAAAGAGGTCATTTTAAACACTTACTGTTGATGTGAAGGAGCTCTGAGAGCCTCAAACTCTCTGCTGATCATCAGGAGGAAAATGATCCACTGACAGGAAAGTTTAAATCCATTTCTGAACTGTTGTCCTGCTGCAAATCAAAACGATGGCAGCAGTGAGGTGTAGAAGTGTCCTGGTGCTGTGTCTGATGACCCTTCTTCTTCATATGTCTGTGATAACATCACTTTTTTTTTGCTGTATCTGGCATCGTTCTATCTGCTCTGATCATACCTTGTGTGTGATTGCACAGCAACAGTGTTCCAAGATGAATCCATATTTAATGTTATAGTACTTTTATTACTGGGAGGGAACAGCATTCACAGTGTTGTGTAGCTGTGGACTGTGAGATGCACCAAACCAAGAGTGTCAAAGAGGTGGTGTGTTTGTTTTTCCCCTGAAGGTGGGTAATGTTAGGGAAACTATTTCAAACTGAAACACATCCATGCTGTCTCTTTAAGCCTACCTGCTTTAAGATCAGCTGACAGTAGCATCAGGTGATCTTATGAGAGAAGACCATCATACCTTCTCTGATAAAGATCAGAGAAGGTCTGGCGTCAGATAGGGCTGCATAAATCGATTATTTTAGTAATTGGGTATTCTATCGATTAATTGAGTAATCGGCTAAGAAATACTTTTTTTATTAACAGTTTATCTGCATACTTTAACTTCCGTACTGCAGTTTTTCGCCCGTGAACAAACAGCGGTGGATGGAGCAGCTACAAAGTTCTCGTCTTCAAGAAACAAAAAGAAGTCCAGTCGCCTTTTTCAAGCTCCAGAGACTACAAAGTTCTCTTTTCTTCACCTTAACACTTGCTGATCAGGTGCTTGATGAAGGACCTCCAGCTGTTTCCCAGTAAAGATTTTAATGGTGGTTACTAAAAGAAAAGCTGCTGTTTTGGACGCTGGAAAAACGTTTTCTTTTGCACTACTTGAGCTCACCGTCACAGCTTCGCCTCTTTGTTTGTTTTGTTCTGAAAAACTAGTGGCTGTGGGAGCCATGGTGAATGTGTGAGTAATGTTGTAACGCTTGTATTCACAAGCATTCTCGAAAATACGTTTGTACTGCAGGTCAATATTTAGTCACTAATAAGGGATTAAAGTATAAAAAATATTTTGACGGAGCCCCTCGGTCCCGGGGGGCGGGCCTTCCGGTACCGAACCATCGCTAGTGCTAATGGCCCGCACTCGCCAGTAGTGATGGGAATTCAGGCTCTTTTCAGAGAGCCGGCTCTTTAGGCTCGGCTCCCAAAGAAGAGCCGGCTCTTTAGGCTCCCAAATGGCTCCTTAGATTTTAATTAAAAAAAAAAAAGTGTAAATGAATTACTAATGTAAAAATATACTTTAGGCCTCTAGCAAACGTTTCTTTATGTACTCAACATATAATAGAGTGCTCCAAATAAAATTATAAAACAAAAGATTGGGAATCAGAAAAAACAAGGGCCTTTGAGGAGTTGATCCTGTTCCTCCTGTCGTTTGTTCTTCTAATTGCACTGAGGGATGAAAAATTTGTATATGCCTGTGTAGGTTGTTTTTGCATCCTGCTTGATATTAAATTTTAAATTTGCAGCGTACACTCTGTCTATCACATTAATCCTTTAATGTCATGCGATCGCTGCTGAATCGTAGGTTTCCTGACCTTACAAGCCACGAACAGTTGATTAAGACATGTCTCACTGCAGAGTCAGCTGGTCAAGGAACTTGATCAGCTGGCTTTTCACCATAACTCCGAGACCATTCGTGCTACTGAAAAAATTCAAACGGCTCCTGAAAGATCAGAAATTGCACTTCACAGTCATGTAGTGGTATTAAGGTATTCTTGAAGTACGCTGTGTCTCCTTCCACATGTTTGGAGGTATAAGGTTAAAATGTTTCCACTCTTTACTACGTTTTTCATCACTCATTTCCTCACCGTTCCAGCTAAACTTCCTTTAGCTCCTGTCTCAAAGCGAATTTTGCAGGAACCCCTCCCTCTCTGGTGTTTGTTCACTCACTGCACAGTGTGTCCACGGGCCCTCTCCTCCTGCTCAGTGTAGATGATCATATGCTACCATTAATCTTAACCAATCACGTGTGGCTTCCACCAAAAAAAAAAAACGAACGAACGACAAGAAAAAGAAAGGGCTCACTACCAGGAGCCGGCTCCCGTCGTTCACTTCAAAGAGCCGGCTCTTAGAACCGGATCGTTTGCCGACCGACCCATCAGTACTCGCTAGCAAACCAGTTCTGGTAGCTACAGCTGAAGTAAAGAGAAAAATAACAGCTGAAATTCTCAGCAAGCACAACACACACAGACACACAGAGATCAGTGGAGGCGTGGAAATGCAGGTCAGCGATAGTTTCCACCTGTCCCATAAAGTACGGAACCCCGCATGTTACAGAGCCATATCCACGGAGTCCCGTAACATACGGGGTTCTGGTGGCAACTCTCTGTGTTAAAGAATCCATCGCAGCGATGGAGAGCTTTTTAGAATCTGTGTGTGTGTGTGTGTGTGTGTGTGTGTGTGTGTGTGTGTGTGTGTGTGTGTGTGTGTGTGCGCGTTGCCTGATTCACACTCCAGTCCAGTAGGTGGCGGGTATGTAATGCAGTTTCTATGTTGGTTTGCCAGCCACCAATAAACCCACAAAAAGACGATGGAACACTAATGCTGCTAATGCTAGTGAGGAGCGCTGGTTACACCGAGACAGCTGAGCGCTGCGGAGTTTAAACGAAGCATCGACACAGTAAATTTGTGTCGATAATTTTTTAGAATCGATTTAATCGAGTTAATCGATGAATCGTTGAAGCCCTAGCTTCAGAGACGCTGTACTCCGACACAACAGAGTTGATATGAGGAGGAATGTGACTAACTACATTTCCTCATATTAAATCCTTCAAGTATTCTTTTATTTTAGTTGTGTTTTGTTTCATTTTACACTATAGTGACTTCACAAAATATTATTTTTTACAAAATAAACGTTGAAGAGCTCATAAATCATGATTTGTTCTAAACTTTGAAACTAAAGTCACAGACTTAAAATTCATCAGCAGCTACTTTGATTATAAAGTTATATGTTGGAGGTTTCTTCCTGTTAAAGGGAGTTTTTCCTTCCCACTGTCACCAAGTGCTGCTCATAGGGGGTCGTTTTGACTGCTGGGTTTTCTCTGTATTATTGTAGGGTCTTTACCCACAATACAAAGCGCCTTGAGGCGACTGTTGTTGTGATTTGGTGCTATATAAATAAAACTGAACTGAGTTGAAGAGACACCATTTGAGGTCAACAGGAATCATTTTCGAAAACTGAACAGAGTGAGGTAGGAAGAGTGTTGGATTCAGCTCTGAATTCCAGAAATTATGATCGTTATAAACAACAGTACCACATGAGACCAAACTGCCTCACAGACTCTTAACATAAAACCTCTAGAAAACAAGGATTTGACTGATTTTTTGAGATTATGTTTTTAATGCCAGAAAAATTTGTTACAGAAAAAAGAAAGTGGCGAAAAAGTCTGGATGAATTTCACAGCAACGGTACCTGAAGTGTATATGAGCAGGGAGTGCTGTTTTACAGCCAATGAGAGACAGAGATCATCAACCCACACAGAGATTGTGACTCTTTTGAGCTCCTTTTTTTAATATACCAAACAGTATGTGTCCCAGTGGCCTTTTTATAAGGAAAAACAAAGTTAAATGCAGTTCTAGAATATGATTTATGTGTTTCTTATTTTAATCCATAGTTGTAGTAAGATTGTTGTTTTAAATTAATCCAACCATTTTTTTCCCAGCCCACTGTCAGTGGGATAAAGTTGAATTGAATTGAATTTGTTTCTCTGTTAAATTAATGGGGGTCACACCTTTTAATAATACTGCCTGAGGGAAGCATGTATAATGTAAATTGAATGGGTCCAAGCATGGAACCCTGTGGAACTCCATAATAAACCCTAATTTGTGAAGAACCAGCCAACAATTTAAGGAGAACCTGTGGAAAATGGTCTGATTGTGGAGGAGAAGAAACTTCAGAATCCAACGTTACACACAGATTCAATATTAACGTGGTCTCTCTTTCTAGTCCCTGCAGCTAGAGTACTGACAGGGACTAGAAAGAGAGAGCAGATTTCTCCCATATTGGCTTCTCTTCATTGGCTCCCTGTTAAATCTAGAATAGAATTTAAAATTCTTCTCCTCACATACAAGGTCTTGAATAATCAGGCACCATCTTATCTCAAAGACCTCATAGTACCATATCACCCCAACAGAGCACTTCGCTCTCAGACTGCTGGCTTACTTGTGGTTCCTCGGATACTTAAGAGTAGAATGGGAGGCAGAGCCTTCAGCTTTCAGGCGCCTCTTCTGTGGAACCAGCTTCCAGCTTGGATTCGGGAGACAGACACCCTCTCTATTTTAAGATTAGGCTTAGAAGTATGGCGCTGGTGAGGTCAGCAGCCGTCGTACCTGCTCCTACGCTTTGTTTGTATATATTAGGTTTAGCTCTAATTTTGGACTTTATAATTCCGCCTGCTCTGTGTCATATCACGTATGACAGACAGACTCTTTTTAATATCAGAATACAGCACTCTGGCTGTATTCTGACACCTTTTTCTTCCGACCCGACTTGGCCTCGGCAGATCCAGCGTTTCCAGTGGGCCAGCTCAAACAAAGGACCCAGGTCACGGACAAGGCCCCGAGGGAAAAGAGCCGGCGTAAGAGAGAGGCTGAGGCGCAGAGCGCACCAAACGCCACTGCCGAGCATCCTGTTGGCTAATGTCCAGTCACTGGATAACAAGCTGGACGAACTCAGGGCCAGGATACAGTTTCAGAGGGACATAAGGGACTGCAACATCATCTGTCTCACGGAGACATGGCTGACTCCCCTCATACCGGACCACGCCGTACAGCCGTCGGAGTTCTTCAGTGTTCATCGCACGGACAGAACGAGTGAGTCTGGAAAATCAAGAGGAGGAGGTGTGTGCCTAATGATTAATAACAACTGGTGTGACAGTAGGAATGTTGTCCTTCTGAAACAATCATGTTCACCTAACCTGGAGCTCCTAACCCTGAAATGCCGTCCCCACTACCTGCCCCGCGAGTTCACTTCGGTCATCTTCAGCGCCGTCTATATTCCACCTCAGGCGGACACAAACACTGCACTATCCGAGCTACATGAGGCGATTTCCACCTATCAGGCTAACCAGCGTGATGCGGCTCTCATCGTAGCCGGGGACTTTAACAGTGCAAACTTGAAAAAGCTGATACCGGAATTGATTTCAACACATCGACTGCCCCACCAGAGGAGAGAGGACCCTAGACCACTGCTACTCTCCATTCAAAGATGGCTACAAAGCAAAGCCTCTTCCGCCTTTTGGGAAGTCTGACCACACCTCTGTGCTTCTCATGCCGAAATACAAACAACGGCTCAGGCAGGAACCCCCTGCTGTGAGAGAAGTGACACGGTGGTCTGATCAAACAGAGGCCGCTCTGCAGGGTGCGTTGGATTCAACCGACTGGGACATGTTTCGCAGCAGCGCGGGCGGAGACATCGAGGAGTTTACGGAAACTGTCGTGGGATTTATTGGGAAAGTTGTTGAAGACACTTCACTTAGGAGGACCATCAGGACTTTTCCCAACCAGAAGCCGTGGGTGGATAAATCTGTCCGCGCCGCCCTGAGGTCCCGCACCGTTGCCTACAACTCCGGCCTCGCCTCTGGGAACATGGAGGACTACAAGGTTGCATCATACAACGTCCGCAGAGCGGTGATGAAAGAAGTTAAACATCGCTACGGCCGCAGACTGGAACAGCAACTACAACAGTCTGACTCCAGGGGACTGTGGCAGGGACTACGCACCATCACGGACTACAAAGCACCACACACACACCCGGTGAGTGCCGACGCTTCTTGGCTGATGAACTCAACATCTTCTTTGCGCGCTTTGAGTCGGGAAGCCGACAGCCCGCTGCGCTCCCGGCCGGAGGGGCGGAGACACTCACTGTGACGGAGCGCGACGTGAGGAGGGCGTTTTAGACGTGTAAACACCAGGAAAGCGGCTGGACCAGACGGTATTAGCGGACGTGTCCTTAAGACCTGCGCTGACCAGCTGGCACCTGTGTTTACACTGATATTCAACCTCTCACTGAAACTGTGTGTGATTCCCACCTGCTTTAAAAAGTCCATCATAGTCCCTGTCCCAAAGAAACCACACCCCAGCAGCCCCAATGACTTCAGGCCCATAGCACTCACCTCTGTGGTGATGAAATGTTTTGAGAGACTCATCAAGACATTCATCACCTCCTCACTGCCCACCACCCTCGACCCACTACAGTTTGCCTACCGGCCAGACAGATCCACAGATGACGCCATATCCTTCCTCCTCCACAAGACCCTTTCACACATAGACACTGGTAAGGGGAACTATGTGAGAGTGCTGTTTGTAGATTACAGCTCAGCATTCAACACCATAGTTCCCTCCAGGCTGGTCTCTAAGCTGCTGGACCTGGGCCTGGGCCCATCACTGTGCAGGTGTGTCCACAGCTTCCTGACCAGCAGACCACAGGTGGTACGAGTGGGTCACCTCACCTCATCCTCCCTCACCCTCAACACTGGATCCCCCCAAGGCTGTGTGCTCAGCCCTCTGCTGTACTCACTGTACACCCATGACTGCGAGGCCACGTCAGAGGCCAACATCATCATCAAGTTTGCTGATGACACTGCTGTTGTGGGACTAATCTCTCACAATGAGGAGACAGCCTACAGGAGAGAGGTCTCCCGCCTGGAGAACTGGTGCCAGGAGAACCACCTCCTGCTCAACGTCAGCAAAACAAAGGAACTGATTGTGGACTTCAGCAGGAAGCAGCAGAGGGACTACCATCCACTTGTCATCAGTGGTGCTGAGGTGGAAAGAGTGGACACTTTCAAATACCTGGGAGTGACCATCTCACAGGACCTGTCCTGGACTCATCACATAAACATCACTGTGAAGAAGGCCAGACAGCGTCTCTACCTCCTCAGGCGGCTGAGAGACTTCAAGCTCCCACTCAAGGTGCTCAGGAACTTTTACACCTGCACCATCGAGAGCATCATGCGTGGGAGCATCACCACCTGGATGGGAAACCGCACCAAGCAGGACTTCATGGCCCTAAAAAGGGTGGTTCGTTCAGCTGAACGGACCATCAGAACCACCCTCCCCAACCTGCAGGACATTTACGCCAAGCAGTGCAGGCTGAGGGCCATGAAGATCCTAAAACAGCCCAGCCACCCCGGACACTCTCTCTTCTCCCTGCTCCCATCAGGCCGGCGTTACCGCTGCCTGAGGATTTAGACTGAAAGGTTGAAGAAGAGTTTTTACCCACAAGCCATCCGTCTGCTCAACTCTGAGCCCTAACTGGACCATTATTGCACAATGTAAATATTATAATTTAAAAAGTGTGTATAGTGTATAGTATATAGAGTATAGTGTATAGTGTGAATTACTTTTTTTTATTTTTATTCTTCTTATTTATATGTGTGTGTATATATGGTTGCAGGTACAAAATACATTTCACTGTGCATTGTACTGTGTATAACTGTGCATGTGACAAATAAACACTATCTTATCTTATCTTATCTTATCTTAAAACTTTCCTTTATGATAAAGCTTATAGTTAGAGCTGGATCAGGTGACCCTGAACCCTCCCTTAGTTATGCTGCTATAGGCCTAGGCTGCTGGGGGGTTCACATAATGCACTGTTTCTCATTCACCTTATTTACTTTGTTTATACTCCACTCTGCATTTAATCATTAATTGATATTAATCTCTGGCTCTCTTCCACAGCATGTCTTTCTCTCCCCTCAGCCCAACCGGTCGCGGCAGATGACTGCCGCTCCCTGAGCCTGGTTCTGCTGGAGGTTTCTTCCTGTTAAAAGGGAGTTTTTCCTTTCCACTGTCGCCAAGTGCTGCTCATAGGGGGTCGTTTTGACTGTTGGGTTTTCTCTGTATTATTGTAGGGTCTTTACCCACAATACAAAGCGCCTTGAGGCGACAATTTGTTGTGATTTGGCGCTATATAAATAAAATTTAATTGAATTGAATTGAATTGAATTAATCAGGTGTCATTACTGCCAATGTGATTTATTACTTTATGGTGTCTGTTTAGCCTCAGCCAGCTGTTTCAGGGTTCCTTCTGTCACCTGCTCTGGCCCCTGGAAGGCAACCATCAATGGTTTCAGTTTGAAATGTTAAAGGGTTGGTGGTGTAGAGGTGGTTTAGAGCTACGCCTCTTCCTCAACTGATAAAGAACTCTTCTAGAAGCAGTTTATGGTCTCATGTGATCCCAGATGATCAAATATCAACCTTTATGGCTTTAATGAGGGGCAGGCATACAATAAAAGCACAGATTATGAAGTTTTAAAAGCTGGTTCCAAGGTTCAAACTGTGCCTTTTCCTGCACTGTGTCTGAAACAGAGCCTGCTGTCCGCTCTGCTTGAACACATTCGCTGCTGTTGAATGTGAAATGGCTGTGAGAGAAAATGAGCAGGATCTGAAAGAGTTCTCTTGTTCCCTGTGTTTGGATCTACTGAAGGATCCGGTCACTATTCCCTGTGGACACAGCTACTGCATGAACTGTATTAAAGTCTTCTGGGCTGAAGACGAGGAGAAGAAGAGGAAAGTCCACAGCTGCTACCATTGCAGGAAAGCTTTCATACCGAAGCCTGTGCTGGAGACAAACACCAGGCTGGCAGAGTCAGTGGAGCAGCTGAAGAAGACTGGACTCCAAGCTGCTCCAGCTGATCACCGCTACGCTGCACCTGAAGATGTGGCCTGTGACATCTGCACTGGGAGGAAGCTGAAAGCCGCCAAGTCCTGTTTGGTGTGTTTAGTCTCTTACTGTGAGAAACACCTCCAACCTCACTATGTTGCAGCTCCATTACAAAAACACAAGCTGGTGGAGCCCTCCAAGAAGCTCCAGGAGAACATCTGCCCTCGTCACGATGAGGTGATGAAGATTTTCTGTCGCACTGATCAGCAGAGTATCTGTTACCTCTGTTTAATGGATGAACACAAGGGCCATGAAACAGTCTCAGCTGCAGCAGAAAGGACCGAGAGGCAGAGAGAGCTCGAGGGGAGTCGACTAGACATCCAGCAGAGAATCCAGGACAGAGAGAAAGATGTGAAGCTGCTTCAGCAGGAGGTGGAGGCCATCGATCAGTCTGCTGATCAGACAGTGGAGCACAGTGAGGAGATCTTCACTGAGCTGATCCATCTGATCCAGAAAAGAAGCTCTGATGTGAAGCAGCAGGTCAGATCCCAGCAGGAAGCCGAAGTGAGTCGAGTCAAAGAGCTTCAGGAGAAGCTGGAGCAGGAGATCACTGAGCTGAAGAGGAAAGACGCTGAGCTGAAGCAGCTCTCACACACAGAGGATCACATCCCGTTTCTACACAGCTACCCCTCACTGTCAGCACTCAGTGAGTCTACACACTCATCCAGCATCAGCATCCGTCCTCTGAGGTACTTCGAGGACGTGCCAGCAGCTGTGTCAGAGCTCAGAGAGAGACTGCAGGACGTCCTGGGAGAGGAATGGACAAAGATCATACAGGTGGTGAAGAAGGTGGATGTTCTACTGTCACAGCCGCAGCCCAAGACCAGAGCTGATCCCTCAAAGTATTCATGTGAACTCACACTGGATCCAAACACAGCCAATGAGCATCTGTTATTATCTGAGAAGAACAGAAAGGCAACGTTCATGAAACAGCAGCAGCCGTATTCCCGTCATCCACACAGATTCACTTCCTGTTGGCAGGTCCTGAGCAGGGAGAGCCTGAGTGGACGCTGTTACTGGGAGGTGGAGTGGAGGGGCCGGGGGGTTTATGTAGCTGTGGCATACAAGAACATCAGCAGAGCAGGGCCTCTGAGTCAGTGTGTTTTTGGGTTAAATGATCAGTCTTGGGCACTGAGCTGTGACAGCAGCAGTTATAAGTTTTTCCACAACAACAAAGTCCACCCCGTGCTCTCGGGTCCACGCTCCTCCAGAGTGGGAGTGTACCTGGATTACAGAGCAGGTATCCTGTCCTTCTACAGCGTCTCCAAAACCAGGACCCTCCTCCACAGAGTCCAGACCACATTCACCGAGCCGCTGTGCGCTGGACTGATGCTGTTTGAGCACGGAGACGCTGCAGAGATCATTAAACTGAAACAGAGACGAGGCTCTGCTGCTCCTCCTCCTCCTCTTTAAAGCAGCTCCTGGAGTTCAGAGGTTCCAGCATTTATTGTTGGAAGAACGTTTGAAGAACGCTGCAGATCAGAAGCAGTCGATGTAACGTGAGAGCAGAGTCCTGCATCATTATACTGCAGTAACTACCATACAATACCAACCTTTATTTATCAAGCACTTTGAAAGAGCCACAGCAAATACAGAGGGCTGTAATAATATGAATTTGTTATTATGGCCAAGAACTGTAGGGCTTTATGAAGCATCGTTTGGAGCTATATTAATAAAACTGAATAGAATATAATTCAACTGTGAGGTTAAATTATACTTTTATCCATGTTCAGCTTGTTTGATCAGTCATAAATGAATCAAATATACAAACACGCTGAAGCTTTATTGATTTTACATCCTGACATCATCTTCCATATCAGTTATTGTTTCTGTGTGATGTCATTTATTCTCTCAATCAATCACACATCAAGTTATTGTAATAAAGTGATAGAGGCCAATAATCAATGTTTATCACCACACTGTTTGAACACTTTCATCTGTTTATGATCAGAGTCGTGAACTTTGACCTCACCTGCTGCTGTAAATGACTTGTGTTTGTTGTATTGTAATTGAACACGATGTTAAATCAATAAACAATGTTATTATGGAATAAGTTCAGTGATACCAGAAGAATCATTTCCGTCTGAGGCACACATCATTATTACAGCCATTAATATAAAGCCAGGCTGAGAGGTTAAAGGTCAGTGGAAAAGGTTTCTGGGCTGCCTGGGTTCACTGACCTGTAAAATCTGGCTTTCTTCAAAACAATTTTAATTTCACTTTCAGTTTCTGAGCTTTTTCTGGGACTGAATCTTTCAGGTGCTGAAATGAGCTCGTTAGGAAGTACGAGGCCTCTGATCTGATCTGCAGAGTCGTGAACACCTCATCATCATTTCCCCTCATGAGTGGACACAGATGAGTGAACAAAGCACAGTCAGTCTATCTATGAGATAATAAAAGTCTTCTGCTGGGACAGCCTGTTTGTCACCAGCCCTTTGTCTTAATGACCTGCAGCCCTGAACCTGGTGGATCTGGATGTCAGGAGGTCAGCCTCTCCTGGGTTGGACTAACCTGCCCTCTCCCTCACACAAAGTTATCTCCAGTTGAGCTCTTGTGTTTCTGATTTCATGGAATATTTTTATTTTAGGCGCTTTTCAAATCACTCGAGGTCACCTTACACAGAAGAGTTACAAACAAAAATGTCTGAGAAGTCAGCAAAGTAAGTTTAGAACATGTAAAATCATTAATGAGGACTCGTGTGAGGGGTGGAAGACAATCAGAGGGAGTGTGCCACATTAAGGAGGCAGGATCTGACAGCAGAGTCTCAGTGTTACAGAGTTTATAAAAGATGAGGAGAAACTAAATCACTGCAGCGAGAACAAGAACAGGAGCCAATAAACACGAATAAAATATGAATAACACCGAAGTTACTGAGGACATAAGACTACTGGAGTCCAGTTAAGTAATCATCTGATTTCCAGTCAGTAATGTGGGTCATAACAGTCTAACATTTGTACACGTAGATGGTCTGTGAGGTGCTGGGGGAGCAGTCAGAGAGCAGCAGCTGGACGTCAGTGGTTGGACTGGTGGATACTTCAGTGAAGAGTAGACAACGTCTGGCTCTGGTTTAAAGTCTGAACACAAACACACACAGTTCAAACAACAGGAAACATGATTACAAGCTTTGGAGTTCAATCAAGACCTCCAACCTGCACCTCTCTGCATCACACAGTCCCAGTTCACACTGTACTGGAACCAGTTCACACTGTACTGGAACCAGTTCACACTGTACTGGGACCAGTTCACACTGCTCACACTGTAACAGCAGGTTGAAAGTAAGGAAACTCAAAGCTGTGGTGATCTTTAACTTCTAGTGTGGGTTTAGTGCTGCTTTCTTTATATATTTATTACTGCTGCTCGTCAGGATTTCTTCTCACTTGAAGGAAGTTAAGTGTGATCACTGTGTTGGCTACACATTGACAGAGAGGATAACCATGCAGCAGGAGGAGGATATGTCGCTGTTGCTCTGATGGTGTGCAAGTCTGAGTGAGCAAACAGCAGCAGTTACAAAATCCAGCTGTGATCATGGAAATACACCAGTCACACCTGGAGCAAAGCATTCAGGTCTTTTATTTTGGAAGTTGACTGGATTCTCCCTGCACTTCCTGTATCTGACTTCTTGTCCTCCTGTGCTCCGTGCAGCTCGGTGTGGCTGCAGTCAGAAACATACCTTCAGTACTGGAAGCTTCACGAGCTGCTTCAGGAACTCCTGCTGTAGCCTCAGGGTTATGATCACACTCACAGTTACATGCTGCACTTTTTGTGTGTGTGTTTGATGCACTATAACTTCAGTTTTCACAGTGTAAGATCGTCTTTGGTTAAATCTACAACAGGTTGTGAACCTTCATGACTGAAGTGAAGCTATTTGCACATTTTCAGCTCTGCAGCTTTACTCCTGGATTTTATTAGAGCAGCTCTGCTCCAGTCACAGCTTTCTTTCTTTCTCCGTTCATCTTTTAGCTCCGCCCTCTTTAAGCCAACGTTTTACTCATTGGCTGCTCCTCACCAATAGAAGGTTTGAATAACAGGTGGGTGGAGCTTATGTAACTGACCATATTGAGTGAGCGCCTGTCTATGATTATACAGAGCGGGAGCACAAACTGAGTATTTAGAGCAGCCTGATCTTTGACTTTTGGTGTTGAATATGCGCTGACCTTATTATTTGAAACTCCGTGTGTAATGAGAACAGCAGCTAATAAATAAAACCACAAAAGGTCCACTTTAACAATCCAAACTAGTATTTTAGCTCTTCAGCTGCTCCTGAATAAAGACAGACATGAAAATTTGATGTTCATGAGTCTGAGCTCGGACCTTGAGTCAGGATGTGGTTAGCTTAGCATGGTGGCTGGAAGCAGGGCTAGCAGCTTGCTGGTTTCTGTATCTGGAGCCTCCTTCTGATGGTTGTCGTTGCTCCATCACTGAGGTCTTCAGATCTCACTGCTGGATAGACTGCAGCTGAATCCGTGTCTGCAGAATAAACAGTTCAATGAATGCAGGTACAGCAACAGCACTGTGACTGTATTACACTGCAGCTGTGAGTGAGGGTGAGAGATGCTTTTAATAATCTGCAGCAGCTTTGCTCTCTGGTCTTATTTTAACTCCTGCGCTGTGATCAGAAATAACAGCTGTTTCTGTGAGAAACAACTGTGAACGACCACAAAGATGCTGCTGTTGATACAAACTCACACACTGCAGCACACAACACAAAGGAAACATGTATCTAATTTGAACACAATCATTAGCTGAAGTAGAACACTCTGCGGTGAGACGTCTCACCTGGTTCAGACTAACTGGACTCAGCAACAGGAAGTAGCTGCTGTGGTTTACATGCATTCACATGTCTGAGAGCACTCAGTTAATGATCTTTGCTCTGTTCAGGCTCTCTTCATATACACCTCATATTAATGACTTCTTCATCCTCTCTGTGTGCACAGACAGCACGCACAGCTGAGCTGTCTGTGCACACAGGCACAGCACACCTCACATCTGGGCCATACAGGGACAGCCTGCAGCTGAGGTAACATGTTATTGAAGGCCAAATGATACCCACAGAAAACACAGATGAGCCACATTTGGGTCAAAACTCTGAGATGTGTCATTGCTCCATCATTGCAGTGAGTCAGTAATGAACATATGAGCCAACTGGCTGAACAACACTGGAAGAAGTTCTGAATGTCAGTAATATTGATTTGAATGAACTGCAGCGTTCAGAGAAATGTTTCCAAATGATTCCCACATGTTCCTGCCTCCTTTCTAAATGAACTGCTGGAACAGGAAGCTGGACCACTGCAGGGCTGTTAGCTTCAGGAACCACAGACCACAAACACACAATCCAGCACACAGTCAGCAACACTCAGTGTGAAACACACACAGTTACATTCAAGGTTTCAGATAACAAGGAAATAACTGTGTAACTAAAGTGTGAAATATTTCAGGTTTTGACTTTAGTATCAAATTAGGATTATGATTGTGTTACTGTTACAACAAACCACATTTAACATTTTTGATCAACCTTCACATGCTCCATAATGTCCTCATAACCCATCATATTATCATATCATCTCCCTTTTAACAGGAAGAAACCTCCAGCAGAACCAGGCTGGGGGGGGGGGGGGGGGGGGGGGGGGGGGGGGGGGGCAGTCATCTGCTGTGAGGGGAGAGAGCCAGAGATTAATAATAACTAATGATTAAATGCAGAGTGGAGTATAAACAAAGTAAATAAGGCGAATCAAAGAAACAGTGCATCATGGGAACCCCCCAGCAGCCTAGGCCTATAGCAGCATAACTAAGGGATGGTTCAGGGTCACCTGATCCAGCTCTAACTATAAGCTTGATCATAAAGGAAAGTTTTAAGCCTAATCTTAAAAATAGAGAGGGTGTCTGTCTCCTGAATCCAAGCTGGGAGCTGGTTCCACAGAAGAGGGGCCTGAAAGCTGAAGGCTCTGCCTCCCATTCTACTCTTAAGTATCCTAGGAACTACAAGTAAGCCAGCAGGCCCAGGTAATGTCAGACCATTGGGCCTTAGCTTGGGCCTCTCAGGTGGAGCAGGACCCCTGGGCCACTTGGGCACCCAGAGGGTGATGCTGGAGGCTTGACACTCAGTCTTTGGACTGGCTGAACCATTAACAAGCTGAGGAGGCCTGGCACTTCCAGACATGGGCAAAAAACCTGTACAGGGTGAACCCTGCCTCTCGCCCTATGTCAGCTGGGGTAAGATCCAGCTCCCCTGTGACCCTGAACAGGATAAGCAGAAGAGAATGGATGGATGTTGGAATTGTGCACGTTGTCTCAGTAATTTGGAGGGAACAGCTGCTGATGCTGAAGACAGTGCAGGGATTGATGAGGACGCGCTGGTGCTGCAGACTCTGGAGGCTGAAATGGTGGTTGGGACACAGCCTCCGATGGCTGGGGCCACTCTGCAGGACACACTGGTACTCCTAGATGATGAAATCTTGGATGGATCTTGGCCATCTCCAACCAAGGAGCAGGTGTGGGTGCAGGGTGGTTAAGCACAAGGAAGATCTTAGGTGGGAATGTAGGGAGGGCTCTGGGGTCAGTCAACCATGGAGGAGGCTGGGGCCTGATGTCGACCAACCCAGGAGGAAAAACGGATGAGGTACTGGCTTAGATGCTCCTCTGCTGTGCTGTGTGGACAGTGAGCGGCATTGCTGAGGCCCTCACTTCCTCTTTGGGAATGAAGAAATGCTGAAGTGGCCTCGGGCAGCCATGGCTTCAGATCATTTGTCCTCTCTAGAACAGTAAGAGCCACTTGCTGCCACTCACAGAGATCCAAGTCTGCTGGGTCTATCTCTGGTCAGACAGTGCTGTCACGGACAACACACACCAACCATGTGGAGCGGGGGGGGGCAACTCCAGGCCTCGAGGGCCAGTTTTCTGCAGGTTTTAGATGTGTTCCTGATTAAACACACCTGAATCAAATGGCTGAATTACCTCCTCAGTATGCAGTCAAGTTCTCCAGAGTCCTGCTAATGACTTCTATATGTGATTCAGGTGTGTTTAATCAGGAACACATCTAAAACCTGCAGGACACCGGCCCTCGAGGCCTGGAGTTGCCCACCCCTGGTGTGGAGCGTGGAGGTTGTAAGGACCCAAATGCAGGATGGGTGGAGGCAAATAGGATTTAAACAGAAAGCGAGCCGTTTATTTGAAGGCTGATCCAAAGGAAAACATGAAAACCACAACAGACTGGAGGACTACAAAACAAAAGTAGAAGCAGGTGAACAGAATGATACAAACAAGACAAGGTGAAGCAAAGCAGGACACAAAGGCCACGGAAGACAAGACTGACAAAATAAAACAGGAAGTGAGAAGACAGGGAAACAGAAACGCAAACTAAACACCACATGGGGAGACAGCCACACCAAGGACACAAGAGACTCCACAGGAATTCTAAAGGAAACACATGCACAAGGCAAACACAGGAAACAATGTAAACAGGAAAACAAACCAGTGACTACAAAGACACAATAAGTGACTGCCAAAGTCCATTAAACTATTAAAAAGGGGGTGACAGACCCAGGACCATGACCCTGAGATATTTGAAAAGGAAAAAGGTAAAAAAAATGTCCTCATTATCCAAACTGTCACATGTTTCCAGCTGTTCTGGAATCAGATCTACCCATGTCGCAGCCATCTAAGGAATCCCTCTGGGCACAAAGTTGGGCAGTTATAGTTAACTCTTCAAACATCAACCTCAAAACCATGAAGGAAACACAGGACTACCTCTGCATCGTCTGATTGGCTGTTGTTGATGATCTGATGTTTGGATGTATACGACGTAAGTGATGATGTCATCCTCTCCAGCTTCTTCTTGACCTGCTGAAATGATCAGCAGAAAGGTGTTACTGGGATCAGAATGAATGTGAACTTTATTCTATTTAACAAAGTCATCATGAAAGATCAGGAAGTCTCACCTTCAGGCTTCCTGTGAACACACACCAGCAGAACCACAACACAGACTGATCCAACACATAGCATCACAGAGAGAGCAGGAGGAGAGAGTGATGGAGAAAGAGTGACGGAGATGGAACCGGGAGGAGATGTGGATGTAGGTGTAGGTGTGGTTGTAGTGGGTGGAGCTGTGGTGGTAGGTGGACCTGTGGTGGTAGGACGTGTGGAGGTGGTGGGTGGCGCTGTGGTTGTAGGTGGAGGTGTGGTGGTAGGACATGTGGTGGTGGGTGGAGGTCTGATTTTAGGTGGAGGTGTGGTGGTGTATATCCCTATAATAAAACAAACACAGTCATTAAGTTCTGGTCACATTGTGAATGTTGAAACCTGCAGAAACACAGACAGGTGAGTGTGTCACCTGTGACAGTGATCCAGCTGGATGGAGACTCTCCATGACCGCTGATGTCACACTTGTAGAGGCCTTCATCAGACCTGGAAACATGCTGGATGGTCATGTGACCTGTAGGCTGCTTCCTGATGAGGGAGCCATCTTTATAGAAAGCAGCTGGGAGGTTGGAGGGAGTGGTCTTTGTTTGACAGAGCAGAGTGACGTCATCTCCCTCCATCACAGGGAGGACAGGACTCTGCAGGATCACTGATCCACCTCAACACAGAGACAAACTACAGCATTTCATCCATTTACACACAGCTTCATCAACACTAACTCCACACACTCAGCTTACCAGAGACTGTGAGATTAACCATGTTACTGATGGCATCCTCTCTGGACTCACACCAGTAAACTCCACTGTCTGATGGGTAAGCGTAGCTGATGATACAAGGAGAACCAGACCATCTTCCCCACCCAGCTCCACACTGACTCCTCTGCTGTTTGCTTGTGTTCCTCCTCAGAGTCCATCCAGCAGAGCTGTCGTCCTCCTCACAGCTCAGAGACACAAAGTCTCGAAGAAAGAACTGAGAGCTGCTGGGACTCACAGTCAGACGAGCTGTGAGGGTTACAATGAAACACTGATGATCTGTTCACTTGGTAAAATGGTGAAAATGGTGTTCCATTCCTCCCTCCCTCCATCCATCCATCCATCCATCCATCCCTTTCTTCTAAGTTGTGGGGGCAGCAGCCTAAGCACAGAGTGTCCTGGGTCTGCCCTGGGGCCTCCTCCTGGTGGGACATGCCCAGAACACCTCAACCAAGAGGTACCAAAGAGGCATCCTAGATAGATGCCTGAGCCACCTCAATTGGCTCCTTTTGAGATGGAGGAGCAGCGGCTCTACTTTGAGCCCCTCCTGAATGGCTGCACTTCTTACCCCATCTCTAAGGGAGAGATCTTTTCTTCTGTCATTCATGAACAAGACCCTGAGATACTTTAACTCTTCCACCTGGGGCAGCAACTTGTCCCTGAGCCGGAATGGGCACTCCACCCTTTTCTGGCTGAGGACCATGGCCTCAGACTTAGAGGTGCTGATTTTTATGCCAGCTGCTTTACACTCGGCTGTGAACCGTTCCACTGCGAGGTGGAGGCCATCACCTGATGAAGCCAACAGGACCGCATCATCCGCAAAGAGCAGAGACGAGATTCTGAGGCCACCAAGGGGAAACCTTCCACCCCGTGGCTACGCCTAGAAATTCTGTCCATTATGAACAGAATTGTGACAAAGGGCAGCCCTGGTGAATTTCATCACCCACAGGAAACAAGTCCGACTAACTGCAGGCTATGAGGACCAAGCTCTCTGTGGTTGTACAGGGACTGAAAATGGTAGTTTTATGCTTTATGTTCTGAAAAACGAAGGCAAACAGGCACGGGCAGTTCTAGGGTCGGGGCCACAGGGGCCTTGGCCCCATCTGAAATCTGATTGGCCCCCTGAAGTGCCCCTGTCCTGTCACTCATCTGTCCTTTGTCCGAGAGCGAGGATCAAATTATAGGTGGATGCAATTCCATGCCGAAACACCAGTAGCGCTAATGAGCCAAATAGGAATGCTCAGCATGAATAAAGCTTACAGAAGAAAAACAAGATTTGAATGATCTTGTGGAGAAAGTTTTTTAACCGACAACCGATGCCAGACTACATTTTGAGTTTGTTCGTGAAGATAAGTCATAAATCCCTTTTTACTCACAGCTGTTATGTAGCGTAAGTCTGACAAACAATTTAAGAAGCAAAGTTAGTTAAGAGTAACGTTAACCGAGGCCCTACTTGTGTTTGGACATGAATGTTAGCATTTCACTAATTCATGTAATACTAATTAATATACTTCTTTGTAATTTGCATTTGTGTTTTAACATTAACTATAATGTTTAGCAGTGATAGAAAGAATATGAAAAGAAAGTTTCAGTCTCAGGTGGGAATTCAGCAGTTTTTGATTAAAAGAGTGAGTCTGCAGCTGAAGATGATCAGGGTGAGAGGAGGCAGAGAGCAGCAGGACACAGCAGACCAGAGGCTGGTCAGGAGCAGGACACCTCCAGTCCCTCTTCATCAGGTCAGAAATCATTTAGGGAGAGCAACAACAGTTAATGCTGTAAAGTATGAAATGTCTGATATTGTTATTTAGTGAAATGGCACATAAGTTCACTGAATTCTTACACCTCATGGTGATAAGATTTACCATAACTTTAATGTAATTGCTTTAATTTTTGTTAGTCCGTATATCACCACATCTACCACAAATACTTGGCCCCTCTATGAATACTGTGGCCCCTTGATGGCCCCTTACTCAGAAAAATCCTAGATCCGCCACTGCAAACAGGTCATATTAGTGAGCATTTATCAGGTTGAAGCTGTGACAGAAGGAGGTTACTGACCTTGGTTTGTTGTGCAGCTCAGCAGTGAGATCAGAACTAAAGAGAAATGACACTCAGGTTGGTTTGAGGTGAACAGCTGACAGACCTTAAACAGTTCAGAGTCCTCAGTTAACCTGAGAGGTTAACACACTCTAACACCATGTTTACTGGAAGCCTTTTATTTTACAGTTGTTACTGACATCAACATATTCACACAATCTGAACTCTCCATGATCCTCTATCCCAGGTTAAAAATGTATTTTGATTATGTGCATTAAATATTCATCAATCAATTTTCTTTCACTTCAGTTCAGTGTTGGGGGGTGGGGGGCCTGCCTTCACATCCAGGTTACACCCTAAATGGGGCCAACAGAGACAGACAGCCATCCACACCAGTTAACCTGAGCTCACTAACTGCGTGTCTTTGGACTGTGGAGGAACCTGCAAACTCCACACAGAGGCCCAGCCAGACAGTGGACTCAAACACAGGACCTTCTTGCTGTGAGGTAACAGTGCTAACCACTGTGCCGCTGTGCTAACCCTGATTATAATGAAGCTTAGATCAGTGAGGAACATCTGGATCCACTCCTGTGCCTGCTCTCCTGGTTTCTGGCTGCTGGTTTATTCTCCTCATCACTTCTGCTTTCCCACGCTGTCAAAGCTGACATCATCGCTCTCCTCCAATCATCTGCCTTCTTTAAGACAATCAGCCTCCATTCTGCATACTGCTTACCTGTCACTGTTCCCTGCAGACTCTTTCATGCAACCCACCTCCTCCCCTCAGTGCTCCATCCAGACCTCCATGTTTATCTACACCACCCCCAGAGTATGGACTCCAGTGGCTCCTGCCCTAATTTCTGTCACCGCTGGGACTCGATTCTGCTTCGATGGGCCATCAGTCTAACCTCCAAACAGCTTAGTGGAATTCTTCTTATCAATAAATGATCTTCAACTTGTTCTAACAAGCCCTCCTGATTGAACTGTTCTTCTACACGAAACCTCTCCTCCTCACTGTCACAGTACAGTCATGTGTCCTCTGTGCAGCTGTGTTCATGTAATCAGTGAATGATTTGAGCTTTTCACTGCCTGCTGTGTTTCCTGGACTCCTGAGCAAAGATAAAGAGTCAGTTCAGACCTGCAGTTGGTCCTCATGGTGTTTGAACTTGAATTCAGCCTGATTAGTTTTTCATGTCTTCTCCTCCATCATCAGTTATCAGGAGAGCAGACAGTCAAAGGTCAATAATTCCAACAAACACAGAGATTCTACTTACAGAGCAGACACAGCACAGATGTTTCCTTCATCGTCCTTCTCACTCATTTGAGCTTTTTTTCATTTCTCTCACTGACACCAAGTAAAGCCCCGCCCTCTTCCTCTGAGCACCAGCTTTACTATTGGTGCAGAGGCAGTGGTGTGTGTGTGTGTGTGTGTGTGTGTGTGTGTGTGTGTGTGTGTGTGTGTGTGTGTGTGTGTGTGTGTGTGTGTGGACGTCCCCCTCAGTGAGAGAGGCAGATATGAGCTGAAACACAGGAATCAAACCAGGGACGCTGCTGTTATGGAGCTGAACTGGAACCATTCACACACTGAGGCCCTCTGAACACATTTTAATGATAGCTGTGCAGAGACACACTGATGACTGACTGGAACACTATGATTCACATTTTAGATTAACACCATCCTCCCACAGGCTTTAGATATGGACACTAGAGGGAGCTGCTGGACTGGAAACTACTTTAATGCAAAAAGAGGTGTGACACACACACACACACACACACACACACACACACACACACACACACACACACACACACACACACACACACACACACAGAGGGAATACATACACTATGACAGGAGGAAGACTCTTTAAACTCTTTAAACGACTCAAACTTTCTGATCTTTACAGTTTCTGTGTGTAATAGAAAAGTTCTGATCTCTCTCTCACTGGAGATATAATAACACGTGATGATGATGACGGCCAATATGAAACATGAACAGGTGTGTGTGCATTGATAAATGCTGTGATATAAATCAATTCTCTCTTTTTTAAGGTTTATTTTTGGGGTAATTTTGGTGTAAATATCATTTCCTGTCAGAAGTTTCCTGTCAAAGCTGCACAGTGTAACATTATAAACCTGTGTATTAAATAATGAACGTAGGTGTTTATAATAAGCTACGAGTGTGACAGGAGAACATTCTTTGTTTAAAAACATAAAGTAGATATTAATACAATAAAAGCAGCCCCACAGTTAAACACACACAAGCACTCAGCAGCTGTGTGAGAGAAATGCTGCCGACATCTCGAGGGTCTCCACCATCGCCGGGAACGAGTTCAGTGTTCTTCCTGTTCGGAACAATCTGCTGATATTTTTGTTTCTCTGCTACAATCTGTCATATTTGTCCAAATCAGCACGAAAGCTGGATGAAAATAACATTTTCTTTATTCTTGTGACCAAGAATTTCATGTTGAAAAGTATTTACATGCTTTATGTTGCAGTATTATGAAATTCAGTTTGATGCTATTCTAATATTGATGTTCTCTCAAACTACAGACCAATATCTAAATTACCATTTTTATCCAAGATTCTTGAAAAAGTTGTTTTTCAGCAACTTCAGGCATTTTAAGGTGGATATGGAATGTGGGAAAAGTTTCAGTCAGGTTTTAGATTGCGTCACAGCACAGAGACGGCTCTTTTAAGAGTTTTTAACGATCTGCTTTTAATTGTTGACTCTGGTAGCCCTGCAGTTTTAGTACTTCTAGACCTGTCAGCTGCCTTTGACACTGTGGACCATGAGATCCTTCTATCCTGTCTAGAACATGAAATCAGAACCAAAGGTTCTGACTTGGTTCAGAACCTTTGTTATACCACAGCAAAGCTTTCTTGTATATGTTGCCTCGAGGGTCGATTTTTAGGAAACATAATATTTGTTTCCACTGTTGTGCTGATGACATCCAGCTGTATATGCCCATCAAACTGAACAGCAGAGATCCATGGGAGCCCCTGCTGAGCTGTCTCAGTGACATTAAGTCCTGGATGAGAAACAATCTCCTAAATCTTAATGAAAGCTAAACCGAGGTTTTATGCTTTGGTAAATTTGACCCCTCAAGCAACTCCTCTGGCACTCTGAGTCATTTGGCTCCTCACTGTCATGATGCTGTGAAAGATCTGGGTGATATTTTTGATAGCAGTTTTAAAATGGAGAAGCAAATAAGTGCTGTTACCAAAATCAGTTTTTAGAGTCATTGCTAAGGTAAAACCTTACCTCCTGCAGCAGGACCTGGAAAAGTTATTCATGCTTTTATTACTTTCTGGTTGGACTGCTGTAATTCCCTGAACTTTGACATAGATCAATCATCTGTGCGCCTCCTGCAGGTATTACAGAGTGCAGCAGCTCGTCTTTTAACTGGTATAAAAAAGCATGAACACATTACCCCGGTCCTGTCATCCCTTCACTGGCTCCCTGTCTGTTTAAGAATCGATTTTAAGATTTTATTGATTACTTTTAAAGCCTTAAACAGACTGGCACCTTTGTATCTGTCTGAGCTGCTTCACAGTCACACCCCTGTAAGAGCTCTGAGGTCATCGAACCAGCTGCTCTCACAGAGGCCTAAAACTAGACTAAAACAGAGGTGATGGAGCTTTAGCAGCAGCAAAGCTATGGAACCATCTACCTCTCCATATCCACACAGCTCAGACCATACACACATTTAAATCTTTATTAAAAACACATTTTTTTTCCTTGGCATTTGGCTGCAGTACTACCTCCTTTTACACGATTGCTTTTATGATATTTTAATTTATTTTATGTTATTTATTGTCTTTCAGTGTTTTTATTTGAGTTCTTGGGGCTATAGATGTTCTTGTGCAGCACTTTGTCAACATCGTCGTTTTAAATATGCTCTATAAATAAATTTGACTTGATATTTTCTGTTGTAATGTGGAGGTTTGTGTGTGCCTAAATTTATTTATATTTGAACTAGCCAATATTCAAATTACAGATCCTGATTCATGTTGATAAGACCATGAAGGATTTTATCATTATTTATTTATATATTTTAGATCTCCATGTTAAAACACTGCATCAGATTTCTTGGCACAGCAAAGGAGACAAAGGCTGTCTGTCTGTTGTTCACAGATAATGCAGTTCTGATGGTTTAACTAAGCCATGACCTCCAGTTCTGGGAGGCCCCTAGGCCGACCCCCACGATGCTGCAGGGAGGACATCTTCTGGCTGGCTCGGGGATGCCAGAGGAGCTGGAGGAGGAGGCTGAACTTAAAGATAATAAAAATTCAGGAGCTGGTTTTTCATTGATGGACATGTTTATTGAGACTTTCAAATGTCTGTTTTACTTCTAATACCTGGGTCCTATTCCAGGAAGCAGGTTCAACAAACTCTGAGATCAGCAACTCTGAGATCAGCAACTCTGAGTTTCCTGTTCTAGAACAGCTGATCAGAGTTGGTTCAATCAGTCATTTACACAACCTGAATCTCCATCAGATGAAGCTGAATCCTAATTTTACATTTAATTTATAAAATCTAAATATTGAGCCTGACGGACAAACTGCAGGAGACAGAAAGTGAAGATAAAACTGTGGAGAAACAGCTCAGAGTTTACTGACCGACCTGTGAGTTAGAGACTGAGACAGCAGCAGACCCCGGGGGGAGCTGACCTCAGGTCAGTTTATTTAATAAAAACTGTTTTTGATGCAGTTTATGACAGTTCAGTTTATGACCATTTAACTGTTTAAATAACCATACAGTAAAAATGGAATCTATTGATGGAATAGCAGCATCACTTTATTCATTCTTTTAATGGAGAATTCAGGTGGAATTGCCGATCTGTTATAGAGCCGATGATCACAGATTCTCAGCGGGAAATATGTCGAGATTCACATTCTGAATTTCAGACACCATAACTTTTAAAGTTATGACATCATTTCAGTCACTTTAAATCCATTTAGTTCAATTTTCAAGTCTTCAAATATTTCAGCCTCATCTTCACTCATTCCCATCATCTTCTGATCCGGACATGTTTCCATCCACAGTGAGTTCTGTGTCAGCAGCTTCATCCAGATCAGTGTGATGTAACAGTGATGCTACAATAACTACAGTAAATGTTTCAGAGGAACTGACTGACAGTCTGACAGCTGCAGCTGCCTCATTATAAATGCGTGACATCATCGCTGTCTCCGTCCTTACAGCCTGTTGACGAGTGAACGACTGTAAAAGCTTCATGTTACAAAATAACAAACTAACGTCTAACTGGGATTTCAGAGCTCGTAGAAACATAAACGTCTGCAGATGAATTCGCTCCTCTGACGCTCTGACAGCCACTTTATGAAGGAGGAAATCAATGGGAGGGTCAGACAGGTGGTTCAGGTGCAGCAGGAGGGGCGGAGTCAGAGAGACACTCAGAGGTTGTTGGATAAAACCTGCCAGGTTAGGGTCACAGAGTGACCCTAACCATGGTAACTGACTCAGAGTTAGTTAGCTCTCTTTCTGGAACAGAAACCTGAGTTTCCTCATTTTAGGTTAACAAACCAGAGCTGGAGCTGAACCTGCTTCCTGGAATAGAGCCCTGGACTGATTTTCCTAAACCTATGACTCTGGAAACCAACTGAAACCAAACAGAAATAAAAACAAAAAGAGGAAAAAAAAACCAACTATAATGACTCTGGTGCACAGATTACACTCAGAACCTACTCCAGAGGCGTAGCCAGAGGTGTAAATGCCCCCATGGGGGTTATTAAAATGAAAAAGGTTCATATATCAAACCAACACAAAAGAGCTCTGCATGTTTGAACTGAACCTTTAAACATGCATAAATCATGTCTGCTGGATGTTCAGGAGAGTTCATCACTGTCCTCAGATAGGCTGACTATCTCCTGGTGATGAGCCGCATTTGATCTTTGGGACTGGTTGGATTTTCTGTTGCTCAGAACAACAATAAGAACAATAAGAAGAAGCAGCAGCACAGCAGAAAGTGTCAGACCGACTATCAGTCCAACAGATCCACCCTCGTTCCCTCCACCCTCGTTACCTCCACCGTCTGCGTCTCCTCCTGGTGGATCTGCAGGTGAGAAACAGGTGTGAGGTGTCAGCTGTCAGGTAAAACAGGAATCATTCAAAATGTGGATGAACTGTGAAATATAGCATATAGGTAGATTTTTTGAGCTCTTCTGACTGAAGCTGTGGCTGCCATGTTATTAAAAACTGCTGCAATAAAAGAAAACCTGCATTCACAGTATTTCAGCAGTATAACCAGGGCCGTACACTGACTGATAACATAATTTATATTCATGGAAACAATTTACAGTCATGTTTTTGTTCCAAAAAAGAAGAAGAAGAAGAAAGAGGATCTTAAATTGTATCTGTACCCAGTGGGTTTTCCAGGACGTTCAGTTACTGGATACGTGGTTTACGTGCCAATCACCATTATTCACCTTATTCAGACCTTGTCTTGTCCAATCTGCAGTATTCTGAGCCTCATGGGCCGAGTTATATAAACCTGCTCACTTCTGCTGAGGCAGAGAGAGCGAGAGCAGATGACACTGTGGCTCTGTGACCTGAGCTGGGACAGTTCAAGAAAGCTGAACAAAAAGACACCCTGAACCACCCAAGACCTGTGGACAAGTGGGAGGGCAGGGACCAGCCTCTTCTGCTGGTTTTTAGCACTGGAAGCTTCTCAGTGAGGTGACTTGGGCTGGACTAGCTCTGAGAGCATGAAGAGCACTACATTTTGTTTTATTCTCATTGACTAATGTGTGCCATTATTATACACCCCTCAGTTATTTTGCAACTGTTCAGTACAATTCAATGTATCTGCTACCTGTGGCTCCATTCACTCTTTTGGATGTCACACCTGCCCATCAACTGTACAGTTAGCTGTTTCTGTCCTGTACAGGCTACAAACACATCTATACATATAAATCTTATCAGCTATTATATGCCCTGCTAATGTGGAAATACTGCCCCAAAGGCAAACATTTTTGAACTATATGGTGGACACAGTTTTGGTCACATCATGTGTGAAAAATCCACCAATGTTCAACTTTTCACACTTTATTCCCATTTTGAACCATTCTGGTGGAAAGAGCACAAATCTGCTGCTGTCAGATGTTATCTACTGATCACATCACTCAGTCTCATCAACACCTTTAGAAACATCAGCAACCAGGAAGCAGCTTCACCTATGATCACACACACACTGAACTCTGCTCACTCACCTGGAGGATCAACAACTCTCAGGTAGATGCTGCTGATGGGTTTGGTGTTCTTGTGGTTTGTTCCAATCATGAAGACATGACACTCGTATGTTCCAGTGTCATTAATCGTCACATGGTTCACATTCAAAGACACATCTCCATCCTTCATCTGTCTGTACCGCAGATCCACGCGGTTCTTAAAGGATGGATGCTGGTTATCTGGATCAAACCGCTCATCCCGGTAAACAAGGACGTATTCTGGCTGCAGGTCAGGTCTGATCCACTCTATAACATCGATGATGTTGTTGTTTGGAGCTCGACATGGCAGAGTGACGTTCTGTCCAGACTCAGCTGTGATGTTTTTATGGTCTGAAACAGAAAACACCACAGGACAGAGAGGTTAAAGGTCAACGTACATCTGTTCTTCTACAACAGCCAATCATAGAAGGACCACAATATACACTGCTCACAAAAATAAAGGGAATACTTAAACAACACAATATGACTCCAAGTAAATCAAACTTCTGTGAAATCAAACTGTCCACATGCTGTTGTGCAAATGGAATAGACAACAGGTGGAAATTATTGGCAATTAGCAAGACACACTCAATAAAGGAGTGGTTCTGCAGGTGGGGACCACAGACCACTTCTCAGTACCTATGCTTTCTGGCTGATGTTTTGGTCACTTTTGAATGTTGGTGGTGCTTTCACACTCGTGGTAGCATGAGACGGACTCTACAACCCACACAAGTGGCTCAGGTAGTGCAGCTCATCCAGGATGGCACATCAATGCGAGCTGTGGCAAGAAGGTTTGCTGTGTCTGTCAGCGTAGTGTCCAGAGGCTGGAGGTTCTACCAGGAGACAGGCCAGTACACCAGGAGACGTGGAGGAGGCCGTAGGAGGGCAACAACCCAGCAGCAGGACCGCTACCTCCGCCTTTGTGCAAGGAGGAACAGGAGGAGCACTGCCAGAGCCCTGCAAAATGACCTCCAGCAGGCCACAAATGTGCATTCGTCTGCACAAACTGTTAGAAACCGACTCCATGAGGATGTTATGAGGGCCCGACGTCCACAGATGGGGGTTGTGCTCAGAGCCCAACACCGTGCAGGACGCTTGGCATTTGCCAGAGAGCACCAGGATTGGCAAATTCACCACTGGCGCCCTGTGCTCTTCACAGATGAAAGCAGGTTCACACTGAGCACATGTGACAGACGTGACAGAGTCTGGAGACGCCATGGAGAGCGATCTGCTGCCTGCAACATCCTTCAGCATGACCGGTTTGGCAGTGATGTCAGTAATGGTGTGGGGTGGCATTTCTTTGGAGGGCCGCACAGCCCTCCATGTGCTCGCCAGAAGTAGCATGACTGCCATTAGGTACCGAGATGAGATCCTCAGACCCCTTGTGAGACCATATGCTGGTGCGGTTGGCCCTGGGTTCCTCCTAATGCAGGACAATGCTAGACCTCATGTGGCTGGAGTGTGTCAGCAGTTCCTGCAAGATGAAGGCATTGAAGCTATGGACTGGCCCGCCCGTTCCCCAGACCTGAATCCCATTGAGCACATCTGGGACATCGTGTTTCGCTCCACCCATCAACGTCATGTTGCACCACAGACTGTCCAGGAGTTGGCGGATGCTTTAGTCCAGGTCTGGGAGGAGATCCCTCAGGAGACCATCCGCCACCTCATCAGGAGCATGCCCAGGTGTTGTAGGGAGGTCATACAGGCACGTGGAGACCACACACAATACTGAGCCTCATTTTGACTTGTTTTAAGGACATTACATCAAAGTTGGATCAGCCTGTAGTGTGTTTTTCCACTTTAATTTTGTGTGTGACTCCAAATCCAGGCCTCCATTGGTTAATAAATTTGATTTCCATTGATGATTTTTGTGTGATTTTGTTGTCAGCACATTCAACTTTGTACAGAACAAAGTATTCAATGAGAATATTTCATTCATTCAGATCTAGGATGTGTTATTTGAGTGTTCCCTTTATTTCTTTGAGCAGTGTATATGACACCTGTATAAGGCAGTGTTTCTATTCAATAGTAAGCAACAACCATGCAGGAGGTGCACTACTCACACAAAAAGTTTAAATCTCTAAACTCTGATTTCAGATATGGTCAGATTATGGCTGTAAATATTCATTTTAAATGTTTATTTCCTTTGGAGAACATGAGTGGCAGGTTCAGTAAAACATGTCGACATAAATGTTCGATATTCCTGAAATCCTCACAGATCTTTAATATCAGCACAAGGTCATTTTGGAAAGACTACGCAGGTCATCCACACAACAAATGAAGAAACATCACCAACCAGGAAGCAGCTTCCTCTCTGACCACAGACACACTCAACTCACATGGAGGAACACTCAGGTTGATGATGCTGAGCTTCCATGACAGAGTTTCCTCCATGAAGACACGACACTGGTATGTTCCATCATCAGCAGCCGTCACATCCTTCAGAATCACAGACACGTCTCCATCCTTCATCTGTCCATCCTGCATATCCACCCGCTTCCTGAAAGATGGATGCTGATTTGCTGTAAGAAACTGTCCCTCCCGGTAAACAAGGACATATTCTGGCTCCAGGTCAGCTCTGCTCCAGTGTACAAATTTGATGTTGATGTTTGGAGCTCGACATGGCAGAGTGATGTTCTGTCCAGGATCAACTGTGAGGATTTTGTGGTCTGAATGAGGAAACAACAGAGAGCAGAGAGGTTAAAGGTCAAAGTACAATTCTGACCAGAATTACTAATTTTACATATGTTGCTTATTTCCTTTAACATTTGAGTTTTTAGTCATTTGGATATGTGGAATAAAATGGATGTCTGGCTGACTGTCACGTGTGGTGTGTGTCCGGGGAGGCTGGACCCAGAATACAGGTCTCAGCAGAATAGATTGAAACTTAACGTGTTTTTATTGAGAGAAAAGGGACCAGAAAATAAACACAACTACACTGGGCTGATGGGTGCTGACTTGATACACCACACAGGAAATAAACAACACAACAAAACACATGACAGAGGGACAGGACAGACACCAGAACACAGAGACAGGAACTAAGGGAACCAGGAAATCCATATGTAACTAACAATAACTAATAACAGGACAAACAAATATGAAAGATAATCAAATCCAAAACAAACTGGGAACATGACAGAAACTCAATGAAAACAGAACCTAAAAGAACAAAACAAGAAATGCTGGGCACACGACCCAGGACCATGAAATTAACATCCACCAGTGAACCATGAAGGGTGAGGTTGGATTTTAGCCTCAGCGTAAATGTGCAACATTGTAGAAACTTCAGCACAACAAAAACACACTTCTTTGTCTCTGTATCATCTGGATTACAGCTGAGCTGGGCATTATGGATTTCTTTCCCATATCAAAAATATCATGATGTGAATCAGATCACTACTTCTGTCAAGCCACAACCACAGGTCAGAGGGGAGATATCATCATCCCACACTCAGAGATTGTGTACCAAACCCCAAGAATAACTAGTCCTCTGAATACCAGAGAAGCTGAGCTGAAAGATAAGATCATGGCTAAGATGGAAACCCGGACCCCTCAAAGCCGACTACCAAGACTACATGAAGTACCCTCTGAAAGACTACAAGAAGATGTGAACACAGCACTATGGACAGTCCCTGCTTCAACAATCACTGAAACCAATCAGTCCATCAATTCCACAGCAGCAGTGATCTTCAAGGTGCTTGGCTATAAGATGAACAACCACAAGGAGCAGTACCCTCCATGGAAAAGATGGCTAGAGGCTAAAATCAACGAAGCACAGAGGGAATTTAGCCAGCTAGCAGAGTTGAAGAAAGGGGTACCTAAGAAATACAGCAGGCTTTCTATACCTGAGGCCTTAGAGACTGCCACGTAAAGACTCACAGCCTTGGCTATCCGGCCAAAGACGTACTGAAAAGGTATTCAAGCCAACTGCACAAGTCATCATCAAGTGTGGGATTTACCAAGGAGATGCTCTGTCCCCACTGCTGTTCTGCATAGGTCTGAATCCCCTCAGCAAGATCATCAACAAGACTGGATACAGATACCGACTACGAAATGGCAATGAGCCACCTCCTCTACATGCATGACATCAAACTGCATGCCAGGAGTGAATGAGGTATTGATTCACTGATTCATATCACAGGGATCTACAGCAATAACATTGGAATGTCATTTCAGACTGGAGAAGTGTAGTCGGCCGGTAACAAAGAGAGGGAAGGTAGTCTGAAAAGAGGGGATTGCACTACCAGAAGGCAACATTGCCAACATTGAAGACAGTTACCGGTACCTTGGAATCCCTCAGGCTAATGGGAAGCATGGAGAGTCAGCTGAATGGGAAGAACAAGATCCAGGCAATCAACACCTATGCCCTGCCAGTTGTCAGATACCCTGCTGGGATAATAAGCCAAAAGAGGAAATAGAAGCCACTGATGTCAAAAAAAGAAAGCTCCTTACCATGCATGGAGGGTTTCACCCCAAATCCAGCACCCTGAGACTGTACTCTAAGTGGAAGGAAGATGGCCACAAAGGATCAGGTGCTTAGTGAGTACCTCAGGCAGCAGAAACCCGAGAAAGAAGAGAAGGAAGAACAGGAACCATCATGGAAGGACAGGCCTCTGCACGGCATGTACCACCGGCAAATAGAAGAACTGGCTGATAAAGAAAGTCTACCAATGGCTGGACAAAGCTGGACTGACAGACAGCACAGAGGCACTAATCATGGCAGCACAGGAACAAGCTCTGAGCATAAGATTGATAGAGGCTGGGGTCTACCACACCAGGCAAGACCCCAGGTGCAGGCTGTGCAGAGATGCTCCTGAGACAATCCAGCACATAACAGCAGGGAATACAGCAGCAGGTGTACAGGTGCTGGTCATAAAATTAGAATATCATGAAAAAGTTGATTTTTTTCAGTAATTCCATTCAAAAAGTGAAACTTTTACATTATATTAATTCATTACACACAGACTGATATATTTCAAATGTTTCTTTTAATTTTGATGATTATAACTGACAACTAATGAAAATTGTAAATTCAGTATCAGAAAATTAGAATATTGTGAAAAGGTTCAATATTGAAGACACCTGGTGCCACACTCTAATCAGCTAATTAACTCCAAACACCTGCAAAGGCCTTTAAATGGTCTCTCAGTCTAGTTCTGTAGGCTACACAATCTTAAAGGTGACCTTTGACACCTCACACAAGGAGGGCAAGACACAAAGGTCATTGCTAAAGAGGCTGGCTGTTCACAGAGCTCTGTGTCCAAGCACATTAATGGAGAGGTGAAGGGAAGGAAAAGATGTGGTAGAAAAAAGTGTACAACAATAGTGATAACTGCACCCTGGAGAGGATTGTGGAGCAAAAGCCATTCAAAAATGTGGGGAGATTCACAGAGAGTGGACTGCAGCTGGAGTCAGTGCTTCAAGAACCACCACACACAGACGTATGCAGACATGGGTTTCAGCTGTCGCAGAGGAAGAGAGGAGAGGCACAGAGTCCACGCTGGCTGAGGTCCAGTGTGAAGTTTCCACAGTCAGTGATGGTTTGGGGTGCCATGTCATCTGCTGCTGTTGGTCCGCTGTGTTTGCTGAGGTCCAAGGTCAACGCGGCCGTCTACCAGGAAGTTTTTGCGCACTTCATGCTTCCTGCTGCTGACCAACTTTATGGAGATGCGGATTTCATCTTCCAACAGGACTGGGTACCTGCTTTAAGGACCATGGTATCCCTGTTCTTACTTGGCCAGCAAACTCACCTGACCTTAACCCCATAGAAAATCTATGGGCTATTGTGAAGAGGAAGATGTGATGTGCCAGACCCAACACTTTAGAAGAGCTGAAGGCCACTATCAGAGCAACCTGGGCTCTCATAACACCTGAGCAGTGCCACAGACTGATCAACTCCATGCCACGCCGCATTGCTGCAGTAATCCAGGCAAAAGGAGCCCCAACTAAGTACTGAGTGCTGTACATGCTCATACTTTTCATGTTCATACTTTTCAGTTGGCCAACATTTCTACAGATCCTTTTTTTGTATTGGTCTTAAGTAATATTCTAATTTTATGATAACACCTGTACAGGAACATCTGTGCTAAGTATGACCTGGAAGTCCCGAGGTCAAAATGGGACACAAGAAGCTTCATAAATACCAAGGGCTCAGAGAGGAGCTAGAAAAAAAAGTGAAGATGAAGGTAACAGTGGTCAATATTGGATACTGTGGCTCCTCTGAAAAGGAAAGCTTCAAATCAGAAGTGCCTGACTCCGTGGTATAATTGACAAACGCACAGCTTAAAGCAGATAACCCGAAAGCTGGAGAGGGAATGGCGTCTCACTAAATTAGAAGATGCTCATTTAGCCTGGAAAAAGAGTTTGTTGCTCTATAAAAAAGCCCTCCGTAAAGCTAGGACATCTTACTATTCATCATTAATTGAAGAAAATAAGAACAACCCCAGGTTTCTTTTCAGCACTGTAGCCAGGCTGACAAAGAGTCAGAGCTCTGTAGAGCCGAGTATTCCCTTCACTTTAACTAGTAGTGACTTCATGGATTTCTTTACAAATAAAATTTTAGACATTAGAGAAAAAATTATTCATAACCATCTCAAAGATTATTCTTCATGTTCGGCTGCTTTCAGCACTGCTGGTATTTGTTTAGACTCTTTTGCTCCAGTTGATCTTTCAGAGTTAACTTCAATAGTTACTTCCTCCAAACCAGCAACATGTTTGTTAGATCCCATTCCTACTAGACTGTTCAATGAAGTCTTTCCAATTATTGATGCTTCAATCTTAAAAATGATCAATCAGTCTTTATTAGTTGGCTATGTACCACAGACCTTCAAGGTGGCTGTAATTAAACCTCTACTTAAAAAGCCATCACTGACCCAGCTGTCTTAGCTAATTATAGGCCAATCTCCAACCTTCCTTTTCTCTCAAAGACTCTTGAAAGAGTAGTTGTAAAACAGCTAACTGATCATCTGCAGAGGAACGGTTTATTTGAAGAGTTTCAGTCAGGTTTCAGAATTCATCACAGTACAGAAACAGCATTAGTGAAGGTTACAAATGATCTTCTTAGAGCCTCTGACAGTGGACTCATCTCTGTTCTTGTCCTGTTGGACCTCAGTGCAGCTTTTGATACTGTTGACCATAACATTTTATTACAGAGATTAGAGCTTGCTATAGGTATTAAAGGTACTGCACTGCAGTGGTTTGAATCATATTTATCTCATAGACTCCAATTTGTTCATGTAAATGGGGAGTCTTCTTCAGACAGTAAGGTTAATTATGGAGTTCCACAGGGTTCTGTGCTAGGACCAATTTTATTTACATTATACATGCTTCCCTTAGGCAGTATTATTAGAAAGCACTGCATCAATTTTCATTGTTATGCAGATGATACTCAGCTTTACCTATCAATGAAGCCAGATGACACACATCAATTAGTTAAACTGCAGGAATGTCTTAAAGATATTAAGGCCTGGATGACCTCTAATTTCCTGCTTCTAAATTCAGATAAAACTGAAGTTCTTGTACTCGGCCCCACAAATCTTAGAAACATGGTGTCTAACCAGATACTTACTCTGGATGGCATTACTTTGGCCTCCAGTAACACTGTGAGAAATCTTGGAGTCATTTTTGACCAGGATATGTCCTTCAATGCACATATTAAACAAATATGTAGGACCGCTTTTTTGCATTTGCGCAATATTTCTAAAATTAGAAACATCCTTTCTCAGAGTGATGCTGAAAAGCTAATTCATGCATTTACTACTTCTAGGCTGGACTATTGTAATTCATTATTATCAGGCTGTCCTAAAAGCTCCCTGAAAAGCCTTCAGCTGATCCAAAATGCTGCAGCTAGAGTACTGACAGGGACTAGAAAGAGAGAGCAGATTTCTCCCATATTGGCTTCTCTTCATTGGCTCCCTGTTAAATCTAGAATAGAATTTAAAATCCTTCTCCTCACATACAAGGTCTTGAATAATCAGGCCCCATCTTATCTCAAAGACCTCATAGTACCATATCACCCCAACAGAGCACTTCGCTCTCAGACTGCTGGCTTACTTGTGGTTCCTAGGATACTTAAGAGTAGAATGGGAGGCAGAGCCTTCAGCTTTCAGGCGCCTCTTCTGTGGAACCAGCTCCCAGCTTGGATTCAGGAGACAGACACCCTCTCTATTTTTTTCTTCTTTATTTATCAATTTTAACATAGAGTTTGACATATCAGGCTCAACAGATACAAGTCAGCCCAAATCGAGCCATCAGTTTGAAACAACAGCTTACAACAATCCCACACAGAAATGTGACAAAACAAAAACCAAACCAAACCAAAAAAAACCCCATGATACTTACATTTAGTCTCTATTTTTAAGATTAGGCTTAAAACTTTCCTTTATGATAAAGCTTATAGTTAGGGCTGGATCAGGTGACCCTGAACCATCCCTTAGTTATGCTGCTATAGGCCTAGTCTGCTGGGGGGTTCACATAATGCACTGTTTCTCATTCACCTTATTTACTTTGTTTATACTCCACTCTGTATTTAATCATTAATTGATATTAATCTCTGGCTCTCTTCCACAGCATGTCTTTTCTCTCCCCTCAGCCCAACCGGTCGCGGCAGATGACTGCCCCTCCCTGAGCCTGGTTCTGCTGGAGGTTTCTTCCTGTTAAAAGGGAGTTTTTCCTTTCCACTGTCGCCAAGTGCTGCTCATAGGGGGTCGTTTTGACTGTTGGGTTTTCTCTGTATTATTGTAGGGTCTTTACCCACAATACAAAGCGCCTTGAGGCGACAGTTTGTTGTGATTTGGCGCTATATAAATAAAATTGAATTGAATTGAATTGAATTGAATTGGTCCCCGTGGTACTCGGAACACTCGGGGCAGTGACCCCCAACTTGGGAGAGTGGCTCCAGCAGATTCCTGGAATGACATCCAAGATCTCTGTACAGAAGAGCACAATACCAGTAAAAGCTAAGATACTGTGCAGGACCCCCAAGCTCCCAGGCCTGTGGTAGAGGACCCGAGCTTGGAGGACAATGATGTTCTTTAGTCAGTTTCCAATAAATAAAGTAGAAATACATACAAATAAAATTTCACAAAACCATATTGTCATGCAGGCTGTTTTTCCTCTGTTTCTCTGCTGCAAATGGATTAGTGGGTGGTTCTCGCCTTGTTTCCACCCGTGGGTTGAGCTTTTTTTTCTGGGCTTACATCATGGTTATGTATTTAAGACCAACTGTGACTGAAATCTTCACCTGTTTGTCCCAACCACTGTGTTGGTAAATCTGCTCACCATGTTGTTTCCTGCTCTCCATTGTTGGAATGTAGTAATTCCTGTTTCCTATGTTTTCCTCAGTTCTCCATTCCAATATCCAGTTAACCTACCTGCTCCATGTTAAGGAGATCACCAAATATCACTTGTCCACACAGACTCACTTTGGTAATCACCTCATTTGTATTCTAGCATGTCTTCCCCCTTTTCCCCGCTACCTCCAACCTACCTCCTGATAACAACCCACCCGGAGACAACCCCTCTTATGTACACACTCCTTTGACCACAAGTAGGAGATCCATGCTACATATACCCATCCATAAGGCCCTTTACGATGACTCGCTCTAGTTGTGTCTCTCCAACTCCACAGACCTTCCATGACTGCCAGTGTAGAGTCTAGTGCCCGCTCTGTTCACTTTGCATTATATAACCTTCCAAAAAGCCAGTACCTGGCTAAACATCTGTCCACCACAAACATCCAGCAGGTCATCCAAGGAAACATCAACAACCAGGAAGCAGCTTCACCTCTGATCATAGACACAATAAACTCTAATGACTCACCTGGAGTAACACTCAGGTAGATCATGCTGAGCTTCCATGAGCGAGTTTCCTCCATGAAGACACGACACTGGTATGTTCCATCATCAGCAGTCGTCACATCCTTCAGAATCAGAGACACGTCTCCATCCTTCATCTGTCTGTCCTGCAGATCCATTAGATTCTTCAAAGATGGATGCCGGTAATCTGGAAGAAACTGCCAATCCTGGTAAACAAGGAGATATTCTGGCTCCAGGTCAGCTCTGCTCCAATGTACAAATTTGATGTTGTCATTTGGAGCTCGACATGGCAGAGTGATGCTCTGTCCAGACTCAGCTGTGATGCTTTTGTTGTCTGAATGAGGAAACAACAGAGCAGACAGGTTAAAGGTCAAAGTACATATGTTTGCTTCTCCAACAGCCAATCAGAGTGAGGATCAGAGAGTGACCAGAATTTACAATGGATGGATGGATGGATGGATACCTCTTGATATCCAAAGGTGACAAACTGAGGGATTGGGTGAATCTTAGCCTTGTGCTAAACATCCAAATCTTCAGAAACTACAAGACACGAGCTTCACAGAACAGAAACATGTCCTGATCCATGATGATGATTTGTGGTGTTGGCTGCCTTTATGGAAATATGCTTTGACACAGTTTGCTGCTCCAAAACTCCCAAACTCCCTGTGCCCTTCATTACACCAGTGTGTTTGTCTTTTCTGCTGTTTGTGTTGGGCGTCATGTTCAGTAAGGCTGTCACTCAAGTTTTCGTTAACATTTTCTGTTGTCTTTTACTCGTTTATCTGGCTCACACTCCTATTGTACTGCAGTGCATAATTGGAGCTAAACATCTTTCTGCCTCTATAATCCACAATATCATCCATGAAATAAACTACAAAAAAAAAAATGACCCTCCAGGAACCTGTGCCTGAACTCTACTGACTCACCTGGATGAACACTCAGGTCAATGATGCTCAGCTTCCATGAGCGAGTTTCCTCCATGAAGACACGACACTGGTATGTTCCATTATCAGCAGTCGTCACATCCTTCAGAATCACAGACGCGTCTCCGTCCTTCATCTGTCCGTCCTGCAGATCCACCCGCTTCTTAAAATACAGATGCTGGTAATCTGGAACAATCTGCCCGTCCCGGTAAACAAGGAGGTTTTCTGGCTCCAGGTCAGCTCTGCTCCAATACAACAATGTGATGTTGTAGTTTGGAGCTCGACATGGCAGAGTGACATTCTGTCCAGACTCAGCTGTGATGATGATTTTCTGCTCTGAAAGAGGAAACAGCACAACAGAGAGGTTAAAGGTTAAAGTCCAGTCATGAACAGAATTATTTAATTCAGTTATGTTATTTGTTTCCTTTGACATTTGAGTTGTTTTTCCCTTTTATGCTACTCTGCTTCCTCGCTGGACTTTACATAATAAAAATATCTCCAAACTACAAAATCATAAGAACCTTCTTTTTAACAGTGTTAATTTCACTGATGAAATATTTTTGTCATAGTTTTCATCAACAACCCTTTTTTTCATGACTAAAACGAGACGATAACTAAATAAAAACTACCTAAAAGGATAAAAACGATGAAGAAATTAACTGACACTTTCATCAACGAATGAAAACGAAACAAAAATGCTTACCGGGGATGACATCCAATCAGAACTGATTTAATTTTGTGACAGGGCGGGACAAGTTAGGAAAACATCCAATCAAACGCACAGTTGCACAAATTTGCTCTAAACCCGGGAAGACCAAACTAGCCTGTGATTGGTCGTTCCTTCCGATAGAACTAAGTTATGTAACCAATGTCAGCAGGGAGAAAGAGAAGAGCTGATGTATGGACACATTTGTCCTTTGACTGTGACAAACTAAACGATGTGTAAACCATGTGGGGCGACTATCTCGGGTAAAAACACGACAAATCTTAAACGACATCTGCAAACCAGTCACCCAGATCTCCATGCAAAGGTCAGCATTTTAATGTCATGCAGGGTAAAGTGTTTTTCCCAGTTTGTGTTTAGAGAAAATCTCCACACCGCGGTGGATTAGCCTTTATAATCTTAGTCCTGAACACTGCCCTGTACCTTTCAGAGCGTCCTGCTGTAAAACGCTCAGATTATCTCAGTAAGGTGGTGTTAATGATCAGGTGTGTGGGAAGCAGGTGAAACCCTAACGGGTCCCGACTGTTGTTTGCGCTTATGCGCCGAATGACAGTTCAGAGTACTCACCCTTTTTGGAGTCGCTGGGCGGGGTGCTGGAGAGTGCTCCATCCAGTGACTCCATAGTCTTGCTGGGAGACTTCAACGCTCACGTGGGCAATGACAGTGAGACCTGGAGGGGTGTGATTGGGAGGAACGGCCTGCCCGATCTGAACCCGAATGGTGTTTTGTTATTGGACTTCTGTGCAAACCACAGTTGGTCCATAACGAACACCGTGTTCGAACACAAGGATGTCCATAAGTGCACATGGCACCAGGACACCCTAGGTCGCAGATTGATGACTGATTTTGTAATCATATCATCAGATCTGCGGCCGTATGTTCTGGACACTCGGGTGAAGAGAGGAGCTGAGCTGTCAACTGATCACCACCTGGTGGTGAGTTGGATGTTGGATCAGGTGGCGGGGGAAGATGCTGGACAGACCTGGCGCACTTACACCTATTGTGAGGGTGCGCTGGCAACGCCTGGCAGAAGCCCCAGTCTGTAAGAACTTCAACTCCCACCTCCGACAGAACTAGAACAGCATTCTGAGGGAGGCTGAGGACATTGAGTCTGAATGGATCATGTTCTGCACACCCATTGTTGAGGCTGCTGCTCAGAGCTGTGGCTGCAAGGTGGTTGGTGCCTGTCGTGGTGGTGACCCCCAAACTAGATGGTGGTCACCGGAGGTGAAGAGAGCCATCAAACTGAAGAAGGAGTCCTATCAGGCTTGGTTAGCCTTTGGGACTCCAGAGGCAGCTGACAGGTATCGGCAGGCCAAGCGGAATGCAGCTAATGTTAATATTATTAATAATATTCCATAACTTTTAATAAATGTTTAATTTTGTGTAAGTGTGTATAATGACTAATTCAAGGGAACTGAAGAAAAGCATTTACATTTTACACCCTTTATATTTTAGTTGACTAAATCGACTGTAGAGTTCGTCGACTATATTCTTACCATAATCAATCGACTAAAACTGAAACTATTCAGATGACTAAATTATGACTAAAACTAAACTACATCTTCGCCAGAAGACTATGACTAAAACTAAATCAAATTTGCTGTCAAATTAACACTGCTTTTCAACAGTTGGTCTTTTGAGCCTCGGCTGTGTTGGGGTGTCATGTTCGCTAACGCTGTCCCTCCAGTTTCCTGCTGTCCTTTCTCGGTTATGCTGCTCACTCTCCCATCGTACTGGTGTGTATGACTGCAGCGGCACAAACATCAGCACACGTACTGCTGCAGCTGCTCCTTCACTCAGCTTCAACCTATCCTGATGTGATGCCAGCTCTTATTCCAGTCATGTGATTGGCTCAGCACAACACTGTTTTCATTGTCATTAGGTGGAATGAATTCTATTGACTTTCTACTGCCCATAGCTCATTCTTCTATTGAGAAAGGCCTGTTAATCACCCAGCCCTAGATTACAGTGACAGTCATTAAATCCACCCAGCCTCACGTCACCTTCACACACACACAAACTGAATCAATATGAAAAAAAAAAATCTGCCATGATCCTGGGTTTTTGATCCGGGTCTTTGACTTCTGGATTTTCTTGTTAGTTTCACTCGTTACATATTTTGCTGTTTCCCCCTGATTTGTCTATTTAAAGCCTTAGTTTGTTATAAACGTGTGATAATACTGACTCACCTGGAGGAACACTCAGGTTGATGATGCTCAGCTTCCATGAGTGTGTTTCCTCCATGAAAATATGACACTTGTATGTTCCATTATCAGCAGTCGTCACGTTCTTCAGAATCACAGACGCGTCTCCATCCTTCATCTGTCTGTCCCGCAGATCCACCCGCTTCCTAAAATACGGATGCTGGTTATCTGGAACAATCTGCCCATCCCGGTAAACAAGGAGATGTTCTGGCTCCAGGTCAGCTCTGCTCCAGTATAAAACTGTGATGTTGTTTGGAGCTCGACATGGTAGAGTGACGCTCTGTCCAGTCTCAGCTGTGATGGTTTGCTTCTCTGAAAGAGGAAACAACACAGCAGAGAGGTTAAAGGTCAAAGTATAGTTATTAGCAGAAGTATCTGTAAGAGAAAGCAGCCTCTCATTATCAGACACTGTGAGTCTCTGCATGCTGCCTTTATGGAGCTACAGATACACTGAACACAAAGATACTGACTGCTGACAACACATCACATGTTTTGTTTCTGTCACTTCTGGGTTGCAGCTGAGCTATATGATTTTTTACTCTCTTTATCAGTTGATTGTGCCATATATATTCATATATATATATATAAATCCCAGGTCGCCCCTACGGGAGGTCTATTTTACCCTCCAAGAAGAAGAAGAAGAAGAAGAAGAAACAGCCTTTATTGTCCCACAGAGGGGAAATTTGGGTGTAACAGCAGCCGCAGTTATTATAAATATAAATAAAGATATAATAATTCACACTATTAAGAAAAGAATATGTATAAAATCAACAAACAAGATTAACCTTAATACTACTAATAATAACACTATATACAACGTACATGATGTGCCTGTGTGTTGAACCTTAACAGGCCGGACTATTTACAGTATATTATATATTATCCTACATTGTGTAGGCTATTGTGGTTTTTGTTGGGAGCAGTGATGGTTATAAAGTCTTACAGCTGCTGGGAGGAAGGATCTGCGGTAACGCTCCTTTGTGCATTTAGGATGCAGCAGTCTGTCACTGAAGGAGCTCTCCAGCTCAGCAACAGTTTCATGCATGGGGTGGGAGACTTTGTCCATCAGTGATGTTATTTTGGTCAGAGTCCTTCTGTCTCCCACCACCTGCACTGAGTCGAGAGGACATCCTAGGACAGAGCTGGCTTTCCTGATGAGCTTGTCTATCCTCTTCCTCTCAGCTGTAGACAAGCTGCTGCTCCAACATACTGCTGCATAGAAGATGGCTGATGCCACCACAGAGTCATAGAAGGTCTTCAGGAGTGTCCCCTGCACTCCAAAAGACCTCAGCCTTCTCAGCAGGTAGAGTCTGCTCTGACCCTTCCTGTAGAGCGCATCAGTGTTATGAGTCCAGTCCAGTTTATTGTTTAGGTGAACACCCAGGTACTTATAAGAGTCCACTATCTCAATGTCCACTCCCTGGATGTTCACCGGTGTCCGTGTGGTGGGTCTGCGCCTGCGGAAATCCACCACCAGCTCCTTGGTTTTAGCGGCGTTGATCAGGAGGTGGTTCCGCTGGCACCAGTCCACAAAGTCCTGAGTCCACTGTCTGTACTCTGAGTCATCCTCACCTGTGATGAGGCCAACTATGGCAGAGTCGTCAGAGAACTTCTGCAGATGGCAGCGTGGGGAGTTGATGGAGAAGTCTGCAGTGTAGAGGGTGAAGAGGAACGGTGCCAGCACAGTTCCCTGTGGGGCCCCCGTACTGCAGACCAGCCTGTCAGAGACACAGCCCTGTGTCCTCACGTACTGTGGGCGGTCAGTGAGGTAGTCCAGTATCCACTCGGAGATGTGGTGGTCCACTCCTGACAGTTCCAGCTTGTCTCTCAGAAGTCCTGGCTGGATGGTGTTAAAAGCACTGGAGAAATCAAAGAACATGATCCTCACAGTGCTTCCAGGCTTCTCCAGGTGGGTCAGAGCTCGGTGCAGGAGGTAGATGGTGGCGTCATCCACCCCGATGCCAGGCCGGTAGGCGAACTGCAGCGGGTCCAACGAAGACGACACCATGAGGCGTAGATGGTTGAGGACCAGCCTCTCGAGGGTCTTCATTAGATGCGATGTCAGGGCTACCGGCCTGTAGCTGCTAAGATCCTTTGGATGTTTGGTCTTTGGTACCGGTACCACACAGGAGGTCTTCCACAGTTGTGGTACTTTCCCCAGCTTCAAGCTCAGGTTGAACATGTATCCCATGATGCCACACAGCTGATCTGCGCAGCACCTCAGGAGCCTGGAGCTGATGCCGTCTGGACCAGCAGCCTTTCGCACCTTGATCTTACGTAGCTCCTTCCTCACATGATGAGTTGAGAGGGACAAGATGGAGGTGGGGGATGGGGGTTGTGAGATGGAGTCCTCAGAAGTGAAGGGGGTGGGTGATGGCTGAGAGCTGAGAGGTGTGAGGTCCCAAGAAGAAGAAAGGTTGGCAGTCATTAAAGATGGTGGGGCTGACAGCAGGGGGGACTGGGCTGGGGGAGGGGTGGGTGGCTGGTCAAACCTGTTAAAGAACTGGTTCAGGTTGTTAACCCACTCTAAGTCTCCCACAATCCTAGGGCTTGGTTTGTGGCCTGAAATTGAGTTCAAACTCCTCCAAACCCCACTGATGTTGCTCTGCTGTAGCTGGTCCTCCATCTTCTTCCTGTAGATGTTTTTTCCATCCCTGATTTTCCTTCTCAGATCCTTCTGCACGGCTCTCAGCTCCTCCTTATTTCCTGATCTAAAGGCTCTCTTCTTCTCCTTCAGGAGAGCCTTTATTTCAGTCGGGTCCTCTACCAGAGGCCTGGGAGCTTGAGGCTCCTGTGCAGTATCTTAGGTGTTCCCAGTATTGCGCTCTTCTGGACAGAGATCTCAGATGTTGTTCCAGGAACCTGCTGGAGCCACTCTCCCAGTTTGGGGGTCACTGCCCCGAGTGTTCAGATTACCACGGGGACCACTGTTACCTTTATCTTCCACATGCTCTCCAGCTCCTCTCTGAGCCCTTGGTATTTGTCAAGCTTCTTGTGTTCCTTCTTCTTGATGTTGACGTCACTTGGTAATGCAACATCTATTATTTTCTTCATGTACTTGCACAGCCTGCACCTGGGGTCCTGCCTGGTGTGGTAGACCCCAGCCTCTATTGATCTTGTACTTAGAGCTTGCTCTTGTGCTGCCATGATTAGTGTCTCTGTGCTGTCTGTCAGTCCAGCTTTGTCCTTTCATTGGTAGAATTTCTCTATCAGCCTCTTCTTCTATCTGCTGGTGGTACATGCCGTGCAGAGGCCTGTCCTTCCATGATGGTTCCTGTTCTTGCTCCTCTTCTTTCTCAGGTTTCTGCTGCCTGAGGTTCTCACTAAGCACCTGATCCTTTGTGGCCATCTTCTTGGTGTATTCATGGATCTTCATTGTTTCATCTAGGACAGTGGTTCTGACACTCACTAGTTATGATGGCAGTAGCCCAAATATTAGCACATTATATTGACTTTGTACTGAACCATGTCTTATAGTTGTATAGAGGAAAGGTATTTCATGATAATCATTCTCATAGTTTTATCAAACAGCCCTATTTTACTGTGATGTCATGATGCTGTGGCAGGCAGGCAAAGGTTGGACCCCAAATGCAGGACTCAGGTGAAGAACTGAACTTAATGTAGTTTATGATAATGATGACTATACAAACAAATAAACAGGACTGGACAGATGCCAGACCTAAAACTAAGGGACACTAAGAACAGAGAGACGCACAGCAGGTACATAGACAATGATGCGACAATGAACAGAAGAAAACTGAGGGCTTAAATACGCATCAGGTAATCAGGGCAAGAGGAAACAGCAGGTAGAACAAATAAGACTAATAACACACAGGAAACAAGACTAAACACAAAGTACAGGGAACACGAGACTTTCAAAATTAAACAGGAAGTAACCTAACAAGGTACACACAGACTTAACACAGAGGACTGGAAAACCACAACTGATATCAAAACCAGAACTAAGGTGAACAATGAAAGAATGAAGGAAACAGCATTTGGTTTCTAACAGATAAATCTGACAAGCAGAGATAAAAATGAAGACTATGAAAAGAAAGTGAGCAGATTGATGCAGTTACAGCAGACGTTTCTGTTGTTGAAGGATTTCTGCACAGCAACAAAAATGTGAGCTCTCTCCTCCATCAGTCATCACGTGTTCACATTTATGTCACAGAGGATTTGTGTGTGCACTGAGTCAAAGCCAAGAGCTGCTAAACATCTGTGTGCCTCCAACATCCACCAGGTCACCAACACAGCAAAAGACATCACCAACCAGGAAGCACTGAACTCTGCTCACTCACCTGGAGGAACAGTCAGGGTGAATCTGCAGATGGACTCCCAGGAGCGTTTTTCCTCCATGAAGACACGACAGTTGTATGTTCCAGTGTCAGCAGTCATCACGTTCTTCAGAATCAGAGACACGTCTCCATCCTTCATCTGTCTGTCCCGCAGATCCACCCGGTTCTTAAAAGACACAAACTGATCACCTGGAAGAAACTGCCCATCCCGGTAAAGGAGGAGGTATTCTGGCTCCAGGTCAGCTCTGCTCCAATGGATGAACTTGGGGTTGTTGTTTGGAGCTCGACATGTCAGAGTGACGTCCTGTCCAGGATCAGCTGTGAGGAATTTATCGTCTGAAAGAAAAAAACAACACAGAGCAGAGAGGTTAAAGGTCAAAGTTTATGTATTTGATTTTATTAACCTTTTTACTTCTAAAACACACACACACACACGCGCACACACACACACGCGCGCGCGCACACACGCGCACACACACACACAGACACACACACAGAGACACACACACACACACACACACACACACACACACACACACACACACACACACACGATCAGAATGTGTGTTTTCTGCTGCAGGAAATGTGGCAAACCTCATGAATGCTGATATTCTCGCTTTTCTTCTTTGCTGGTGTCTCATGCTCCTTTAAAGGCTCACAGACACACATACTCACTCATTCACTAACACACTTCAACACACAGATATGCAGAGATATGTACACAAACACAGTTCTTTCATTACTGCTTTTGCCTCCTGCTCATGTTAGAAAGCTTTCCCAGAAGAGGAAAGGCTGCCCTGTTTTACCTGACTGGACTGTTCCTGTGGTTTTAGTTCTGCATTTAAGAAAATAATTTAATATGACATGGAAACATGAAAGTTTGTCTCTCACAGATGATGTACACAGCAGAGAGCAGTTCATTTTAACAGAACTGTGTTTTCTCTCTTTAATTTTTATTATTGCTCATTAAGAAGAGAAAAACATTTATGATCAGATTATTCAGCAGAATACTAAAATAATTGAAACCCATCATCACAGCTGCATCAGTGCAGCTCTGAGACTCTAAACCCTGATGACCAGTCTACAGGAACCAAAAGACAACAGTGACTTTATCATTTCATTGGTAACTAGACTCTATTTAACAGACACAGGCACAGTGAATCAACATTAAATTAATTCTACTATAGTCTTCGTCTCAGTCTCAGAGGGAAACTCTGATGAGTTTGTAAAAGTTAAACCTCACCTGCAGAGATGAACACGAAGACGCTGACAAACAGCAGAGTCCAGCAGAGCGAGGCAGACATTTCTGCTGATCCAACACTCAGTTTGTTCTAGATCTCTGACTCTGTCACTGTTTCCTGTGTGTAACAGAACCTGAGCTTAAACCTGCTGCATGGGATTACATTTAAGCTTTAAATAAAACTGAAAGACTGTGAGAACTGATGTATGGTACAGCCGCTCATTCAAACTCCTCACTTTCGTTTCACTGTCTCTTGAAAGTCATTGAGTGGTGTTTGTAGGCGGGGCTGCAGGACAGGTCCATACCTGTCAAGTTTTGTATTTAAAAATACGGGAAATTTTCCGCTGCTGAAAATAGAGGTCACTATATGACGTCATCGCCTAATTTGCATAATTGTTCATTAGAAGAAGAAGAAGAAAGAGCTTTATTTGTCACATACATTTACATGCAGTGAAATTCATTCTCTGCATTTAACCCATCACACACATGGAGTATGTAGTACACACAGCACAGCATGGAGCAGGGGGCAGCCAAAGGGCGCCCGGGGAGCAACCTGGGGGGGTGGGCTTGCTCAGGGACCCACAGTGATGCCAGCCCGAGGATGTACTGTAGTTGCAATCGAGGCTGCAGGAGAGGAAAAACCTCTTTGGAGAGACAAAAAGTGAAGAAAAAAAAACACCATAAATATGTTTAGAACTACAAATGAACTTTATGAAATAACTTAATAACTTTAATGCTTTGCCTAGACCCACATTACATAGATCAGTTTTGTCCCGTATTGTTTAATGTTAGAATATCATATTTAATGAAAACACTGTGGGGTGAGACTGTTAGCTACGTTCATCCCTCCTCCTTTATCTTGGCCGCTGTTGCCAACTTGTGTAAGAAACCTCACTGTCGGCTGTCTCAGAGGTTGATAAAGGCCGAAGCGAGGATCGAGGATGGGAGCGGAGGGAGCAGGTGGGCAGGCTCGGTGTTTAAGTGAGGTTTGGGGGTTGGAGGGTGGAGACAAAGTGAGGTCTGGGCGATGCCAAAGTGTACGAAGGGACGCAGTAAGAAGGCTTTATGTACACAGAACATGGTGACAGCGGAGGATTTCACTATCGCTATATCGCTTTATGGGGCAAAAAAAAAAACCAAAAAACGCTAATTTGGCAACACTGAGCCCTAGCGTGGATTTGTTTACGCTGCTAAACCGGAATCACGTCACCAAACTGTGAAAAGGGCGCACTGAGGTCCAGTTGTTTTTACGGGGTTGTTCTGGCTGTCGGCACTAACCTAGTGATAGTGACAGTTCAGTTTGGAGTGGCACAGGAATGCTTTAAAAAATTGAAAATAAAAATACAGGATGTCGCTGGGACAGAGGGGTAAAATACGGGAATTTCCCGGCCAAAACGGGAGACTTGACAGGTATGGACAGGTGGAATCTGCAGCAGGTCTGAGTGTTTAACATCCACCAATCATCAGCTACATACTAAAGAGCATCATCATCATCAGCCAAAGGGCTTCAAAATGATTTCACTGTATGAAAATGTAGATTGTGCTGTGGAGGAGGCAGCATTCAGCTGGAGTTTCATACAAGCAGATAATTATGTTGCTTCCTCATGGAGCAAGAACAGGCTGATCAGAATCAGCAGCACAAAACACTAAACTCACACGAATCCAGAAACATGAAATGTGAACATAGACACGAAAATACAGACACACAGAAGAGGAAACCAACAGGGACAACAGGTGGAGCTCACAGCTGACCATAATCACAGAAATGAGACACGTTAGTAACCACAGAGTCACACAGAGACAAGAACACAGACTTGGTCCAGGAGGCAGGCCTGAGAATGAAGAAGAACAAGAACACAGACACATGCAGCAGCACAGAAACACAACTGAAACACCAGCAAACTGACTTCAGTGAAAACAAAAGCATAAGAAGCAAACCCAGGGACCACAGAAAGACACTGGGGCATAGACCCAGGACCATGACGGATCCAGCCGGTCCCAAGCCAGGATAAAATGAGGAGGGTTCAATGTGGGGTTAGCAACTCAACAGCATAAAAAAAAGAAAACATTTGCTACAGAAACCAGACTGAAACCACCATATCAGAGAGACTTTGGAGGGAAGATCCCTCCTCATGACACAGACCAGTGAAAGCCCTCTGGAACCAGTTCACCTATTAAGGTAAAAATCAGGAGAGGCACCTGGAACGTCAGAACATGTATGAAAGTGATAAGGAGGCTCACATCATCAGCAACATGAACAGATATGATATTAGGGTCTTAGGCCAGATGGAATGGAAGTGGCTACATCAGACTGACATTGGGACAGACCAGCATATATTCTTGACACAAAAACCCTGAACACAGGCACACCAAAGGAGTTGCAATACTAATGCAATCAGAGGCCATTAAGGCATTGATTACATGGGAACTCCTCTCTCTATGACTTATGTCAGCCAGATTAAAGACCAAAGGCAGAAACATTATCATTCAGTGCTGTGCACCAACCAGTGCAGCCAAAGAAGATGAGAAAGAAGACTTCTACAACTCCCTACAACCAATTTTAGACCGTTTGCCAAGAAGAGACATCAAGATTGTCATGGGCAATATAAACCCCAAGGTAGGAGATGACAACATGGGCAGAGAACTCACAATGGGAAAGCATGGTGTGGGAGGCTGCAATGAAACAGAACTACTTACAGACTTCTGCTCATCCAACCACATGGTCACCATCACAGAAAACAAAACAGGGATCAAGTGGATGTTGACCAAGCAATTTGAAGATCTTGACTTTGCAGACATCAGCCTTTTGTCTCATAAGCACCATCACGCACAGCAAAAACTTGCATGACTCAAAGTAGCAGAGAAAACTGGACTGAAGATCAACACAAAGACCAAGGTAATGCAGATAAACAACAGGAAGAAACCCCACTCCAGCTGTGGGGAGAGAATGTCATTGAGACAGAACACTTCACATATATTAGGAGTGTGGTCAGCAATGACAGCGGTGCAGAAGATGTTAGAAGCACCACCAGTAAAGTTAGACTAGAATTCAAAGCCCTGTGACCTGTCGGGAGCTCCAAAGTACTGTCCATAGATAAGATCTGCATTTTCAACACAATGTGAAAACAGTCCTCTTGTATTGCTCGGAGACATGTCGAGTGACACACAACATCACCAGGAAATTGCAGACATTTACCAAATGATTTTTACGACGTATTCTTGGCATCAAGTGGCCTTAAAAGATCTCCAGTGCTGAGAGAACCAACCAGACAGCCATTAGCCAGAGCATTAAGTAATGCAAATGGGTTTGGATTGACCAAACTCTATGCAAACCAGCTGAAGACCTCACAAGGCAAGCTCTGGAGTGGAACCCACAGGGAAAGAGAAAGGTGGGAAGACCAAGACAGACCTGGTGGAGATCGGTGGAGGAGGCGGCTTAAGACGCCAGGTGATGTTAGCTCAATGCCAGGCGACCGCGCTCACTGCAGTGACGGTGACGTGGCCGCTGACTGTGACCCTGACTGGAGCTCTGACTGTGGTTGCTTGGAGACTGCTGCAGCGGGCTGTGGCAGACAGTAGTGGTGACTTGAAATCCAAAAACTCTGAGTCCAGAGGAACAGCTGTCTGTGACGGTGGAGAGGAGTGTCCATGCCAGATGCCGCTTTCTCCAAGAAGCGGATCCCCTAGATATGGCAGCAGCTGGTTCCTCTTCTTCAGCCCACATTAGGGCCAAAAACATGGCTGGGCCACCTCGCGGCAGTGAAGACCTGGGCTTGGACGTGGCTGAGCAAGTAAGTAGCGGAGATGATGGCGGGTCTTGAAAGCGAGGGGATGACAGTGAAGATGAGCCACAGCTGAGTGGAGGAGAAGGCAGTGAAGAGATGACAGGATGAAGGAGAGGTAATGTAGCAATAGCGTGGAGGAATGAAGCAGAATCCTTCCCCCGAACTGGGAGGCCAATGTGGTACAATTCGTACTGCAGGGTTTTCCGAAGCATGATGGCAGAGTGTGCCAGTGAAGCCGTGACAGGATTGGTGAGGAGCCAAGAGGAGGAAGAAATCAGTCCACAGCAGAATGCCAGTTGCATTAGCCTTTTATGCTCATCTGAGGCCTGAATGATCTGCTAAGCAAAGTCCATTAGGTCTGAGAGTTTCTCCTCTTGCTTCTTGGCAGTCCCGTCACCAGATCTCAGTCTTAAGGGGGGCTTATGAAATCCAAAAGGGGGGCACCACTACTATTAGCTTGATTAGTGATCTGGCTTGGGTGGGCGGGCCAGGGCGGGCCCAAGCGTATCAGTGGGTGGGCACAGCCCCCTAGGGCCCGCCCATAGCGACGGATCTGCTCCTTGGAGGGAATCTTTGAGTCTGACGGGTCCATGTGATGGTCGCGTCATTCTGTCACGTCAGGTGTTGTGAGAGGCGGAGATGGACCCATATGCAGGACCAAACGAAGCGCATACGTCAAAACCAAGCGAGGCAACACACAGACTCACCAACAAAACAAAAGTAACAATGCAACAACAAGCAGAGAAAACACAGGATTTAAAGTGGAAACAGCAGGTAACACAGCTGAACACAATGACACTGAGACAAGGGGAAGCAAAACTAAACACACTGCACAAGAAACAAGACACTACCAAAATAAAACAGGAAGTGAAACAAGGAAACAGATAGAGACTTGACACAGAACACAAGGAACTAGAAATAACAAACTGAGGACCAAAAACAACCACGACACTCTCTCCTGTCAGCCCCCCCTCAGCAGATGCCCCCCCCTCCCTGAGCCTGGTTCTGATGGAGGTTTCTTCCTGTTAAAGGGAGTTTTTCCTTCCCACTGTCACCAAGTGCTGCTCACAGGGGGTCGTTTTGACTGTTGGGTTTTCTCTGTATTATCGTAGGGTCTTTACCCACAATACAAAGGGCCCTGAGGCGACTGTTGTGATTTGGTGCTACATAAATATAATTGAAATGAATTACAACTACATGAATCTTTATTTTCATATAAATCTCATAATACTTTGTAAGCTGTAACATTTGATAAGCTGGATTCAGTAAAGATCATGTGAACTTGTTGACAAAAAAGTAACATCAACTAAAGGGAGGATTGAAACACAAACTTGTGACTGAAACTTTTTTCAGTGTTGAAAGAGTCACACAAACTTCAGAGATTACTGACCGTCTGTGATCCACAGAACTTCATCACAGACAGTGTTTGTGTTATCAGGTCAGACACTGAGAGACAGTCTGAACATGTCTGACGTCTACATTCATCAGCTGGATCTTCAGGATGTCGTTCAGCTCTTAATGATCTCTCACTGATGGGACAAAGTGTACGACCCTCTGCTAGTACATTCTTGGCACATCACAACAACACCAACACAAACACCAACAACAACAGTCACAGCAACACTAACAACAACAAGCACAGCAGAGACTATCAGAAAAACTAATGGACCAATGAGCAGCCCAGCAGATCCATCCTCCTTCCCTGCATCCTCCTTCCCTGCATCCTCCTTTCCTGCATCCTCCTTCCCAGCATCCTCTCTGGGTCTGTGTCCTATTGTTTGATCTGCAGGTGAGAAACAGGTGTGAGGTGTCAGCTGCCAGTTACAGAACAATTTTTAATTTTAAAATTAAAAAAAGAAATCAGATCACACCATTTTGCATGTGTATTTATTACTCTTGGAGTGAAGCTAGTGCAGCATGGCAGAGCTAGAGCAGGTCTGCATGCAGCCTCATGCTAACGATCTGTATATATATGGTTAGCATATATACCCTGGCATTGTTGGAATACTGCAAATGTAGTTTTTTTTTATCGTTTTGTTTTTTTATAGCAACCATTTTTACAAACAACATGACGACTGCAGTTTTGGTGACATGGTGTGTTTCCTGTTTTTAATTTAAAGAGCACAGAAAAATCCACCAATGTGCAAATGTTCAGATTTTATTTTGAATGATTATCTACTGCACTCTGATCACATCACTCAGACCAGCTGCTTTCTACAAAGTCTCATCAACAACATCTTTAGAAACAAACATCAACAACCAGGAAGCAGCTTCACCTCTGATCACAGACACACTGAACTCTGCTCACTCACCTGGAGGAGGAGCAACGCTCAGGTAGATGATGCTGAGGAGCCTAAAGGGTTCTCTCATGTAAACACGACACTCATATCTTCCAGTATCAGCGGTGTTCACATCCTTCAGAATCACAGACACGTCTCCATCCTTCATCTGTCTGTCCTTCAGCTCCACCCTGTTCTTGAAGGATGAATGCTCCGTCATATAATGCTGCACTACAAATTGGTACACAAGGACATTTTTTCCATCTCTGCTTCCAGCTTTGCTCCACACAACTGCTCTAATGTTGTATTTGTTTGGAGCTCGACATGGCAGAGTGACTCTGTTTCCAGACTCAGCTGTGATGGTTTTCTGCTCTGAAAGAGGACACAGAGCCAATCAGAGCCAGGTGCGCGCGCACACACACACACACACACACACAAACAAACTGCATGAGTACAACAATCATTCTACTTCTTGGTTTAGTTTCTGACTCACCTGCAGAGACAAACAGCAGCAGACTGACCAACAGCAGAGCTGAGCAGAGGGACGCAGCTCCAGCAGACATGTCCATGTTCTCCACGTCTGATGATCTTAGTTTGCTCCAAATATCTGAGTCTGGTGGGACTCTGAGAATAACAGAAGCTGAGTTTAAAGCCTGAACAGAGGAGCTCAAATTCAGGCTTTAAATAAAGCTGCAGGTCGGTTTTCCATAGGAATGATTCCAAACTGCCGCTGCAGCTTCAGGATAATCAGCTTTAAAGCTTTTAAAAAATGAGACAGAACTGGATCGTCAGCAGCTCTGTGGGTGGGACAGAGGCGTGTTGGTGCCAGCTTTCTGGTCAAACTGGTTCAGACTGTGTGTGTGTGTGTGTGTGTGTGTGTGTGTGTGTGTGTGTGTGTGTGTGTGTGTGTGTGCTTACACAGAGAAACTACCTTCGTTTACCCTTAAAACCCCTCTTCTCTTTCTGCTCGTTTTGTTGTGACGATCTGACTGAAGTGACTTCAGAGCTTCCTTTGAGCGCTAACACAGCTCTGGTTAGCTTAGCCTGTCTAACAGTGACAGTGAGCAGTCCAGATTCAGCACTTCTTTATGTGTACAGGAGCTGGTGCACAGCGGGGCTTCACAGAGGAACATTTCTGGAGCTGACACCGGGCTCTGGGCAGGATTCAGTGGGAGAGGAGAGTGTAGTTATTATAAGTGAGACGGTGGGAAATGATCAGAGTTCAAGTGTCTGAGCTGAATGAAGGAACTGACTTGTATTTGTGGCTGAAGCGTCTCAGGGAGGGGGGACTGGTTTAGTCACTGTGGGTGCTGAAGGTCACAGGAAGGAGGGCAGGTGGTGTTCAGTGGAGGTTCCTACTTCCCAGCTTGGCTTTGGCAGGTGAGTAGGAGCAGGAGTTGGGAGAGCTCTTCAGCCACGCAGAATAAAAGAGATAAAGGTTGTTGGAAAAAGTACACAAAGAAAGGAACGTAGCCATCCAACAGGAACGGGAGCAGGAGCTGGTCGTTAAGTACCGGTGAGGTGATGAAGCAAATGAGCAGCAGGTGTGTGGACCAAGGAGCAGAAGATAGCAGCTCCACCCAAAGGTCGGACGATGCCAGCCTCACCCAGCAGAGACCTGGGGCCTATTCCAGGAAGTTTTAAACTCCTGCTCCTCCTCCTCTCACTCCTGTGCTCCTTCTCCCTGCTTGTTGTATTCAGTAACACACTCTGTGTTTCAGAGGCAGGTCTCCTGGTGCTCCTGGGCTGATCACTGCAGCTGTGAGTGGTTGATGACTGAACCAGGATTGGCTCTCCTGTGTCTATGAAGGCGTGTCGTCCCAGCTAAGAATCCGTCACTAACCTCCACCTTGTTTGTGCAGGGCAGTGGGACCCCGGGTGTGTGGACCTGCGTCCTGTGACCATGTATGAAGGCAGTCTGAGGAGCTGTCCTGTCTCATGGCTGCAGTTTGTGCTGCTGCTGGGTTCACAGCTGACTCCTGCTGTTGTGAATGAACACACTGACTGAGTGTCTGTGCTGTGAGTCCATCTGAAATCCCCGTTGTGACCGCAGCAGTCTGGGTGACCTTTAACAAAGAAGAACCAGACACACAAATGTTCTCCCCGTGATGGTCACAGAGTACAGTCAGCACCTGGTGGGGTTTGGAGGTATGGACACATCAGAGCATACTGCACACAGGTCCACCACACCTGACCGCTCTGCCTGGAGCTGACCGATGGCTGGCGCTCAGCAGGTGAGCAGAGCTCAGTTAGTTAAAGGTCAAAGGTCAAGGTGTTCCTCAATCACCGCTGAAGCAACAAAGCTGAGGTGAGGTGTTCCTCCCTCACCCACGAGTACCTGGCTACAGGTAAAAGGGCCCCCGCCATACCTCAACTCTATTCCAGACCTCCACAGGAAGTCATCGTTCTCTGCAGGAAGTCACGTGACCTTTATGTCTGAAGTGGGTCTTCTTCGTGTGCTTATTACACGTACTGTACTCCGTCAGGGCTGCCCTTTGTCACCGATTCTGTTCATAATTTTTATGGACAGAATTTCTAGGCGTAGCCAGGTGGCAGAAGGCTTCTTCCTTGGTGGCCTCAGAGTCACATCTCTGCTTTTTGCAGATGATGCGGTTCTGTTGGCTTCATCACGGGGGGGCCTCCAGCTCGCAGTGGAACGGTTCGCAGCCGAGTGTGAAGCGGCTGGCATGAGAATCAGCACCTCTAAGTCTGAGGCCATGGTCCTCAGCCGGAAAAGGGTGGAGTGCCATCTCCGGCTCAGGAACGAGTTCTTGCCTCAAGTGGAGGAGTTTAAGTATCTCGGGGTCTTGTTCACGAGTGATGGGAGAAGGGAACAGGAGATCGACAGGCGGATCGGGGCTGCTTCTGCAGTGATGCGGACGCTGCACCGGTCCGTCGTGGTGAAGAGGGAGCTTAGCGTAAAAGCGAGGCTCTCGATTTACCGGTCGATCTACGTTCCTACCCTCACCTATGGTCACGAGCTTTGGGTAGTGACCGAAAGAATAAGATCGCGAATACAAGCGGCAGAAATGAGTTTCCTTCGAAGGGTGGCTGGCCTCTCCCTTAGAGATAAGGTGAGGAGTGCGGCCATCTGGGAGGGGCTCGGAGTAGAGCCGCTGCTCCTCCACATCGAAAGGAGCCAGTTGAGGTGGCTCGGGCATCTGATTAGGATGCCTCCTGGGTGAGGTGTTCCGGGCATGTCCCACCGGGAGGAGGCCCCGTGGTAGACCCAGGACACGCTGGAGAGATTGTGTATCTCGGCTGGCCTGGGAACGCCTTGGGGTCCCTCCGGATGGGCTGGAGGAGGTGGCTGGGGAGAGGGAAGCTTGGGCTTCTCTGCTTAGGCTTCTGCCCCCGCGACCCGGCTCCGGATAAGCGGAAGAAAATGGATGGATGGATGGATGGATGTAGCCGGCAGATTTAAAACAATTTAACCTCCTTTGGAAGACACATACTGCTTGGATGGGTGTTGACTGAGTGCCCTCTGAATGCCAGCAGCCTTTCAACACTATGTTCAAACTTTACAGAGTAGTTGCAGTTGCTCAGACCACTAATCCCACATTCTCCTAATAGCTGGTCTCTCTTATTTCTTTTAGCTCCTGACTCTTATCAAATCTCATTATGCTGGAAAAAAAAAAAACAATTCTCCACACAGTGGCACAGAATAAAGCCCTGCCCGTCTTTCCATCCCATATGTTGACTGTTGATTCATCCTGTCATAAACCCCAGCCAAGATAAGTCCCCTCAATTATGCATGCAAATGTATTTTATCCAGCTCGTTACACTTATCCTCCTAAACACACCTTCCTTCCTTATTAGTCATTTCAAAGTTGGACATGACCCACTGCTACTGCAGTAGACCCTGCTACTGTCTTCATGATGCTTTCTGCAGGCAGTTGTTCCTGACATACATGCTGTTAAAGTATTCACTCACCCTCTCAGGAGCTCAGTGAACTCCAGCACTGAAACACTATAGAACATTTTTTTTTCTAAAGTTAAATCAAATTCCTTTAATTTAGTATTTCAAATATTTTAAAATTAAAGTTATTACAGTGTGAAATCAAAGTAACTGTGCAGTCCTGTGAACAGCTGATTACAAACACCACAGCACTTTGCTTCTGTCATGTTAGGGCTGCAACATTATGAGATTTTCACGTATGATAATCGTCTCAGAAAATATCGCCATATCAGCACATTTCATATATATTATTATAAGTTACACTTAAAGAAATGACAACAGAGGTTTTTGTTTAACAAATTATTTTATTGTACTTGGAACCATTTTTAATGACAGTTTTGTTTAAAATGTCTCCTTTAAAAAAAAAAAGAAAAAAAAAGACACCTCCTGTTTTTATCTGCAAAAATTGCAATATTAGAATGAGGAAAAAGACAAATCTTTAAATAAAAATGAATCTGTCACTTTAGAAAGAAAAAATTCTTTGTCTTTATATATATATATACACATATATATATACATATATATATATATACACATACACACACACACACACACACACACACACCACACACACTTTATATGTACTCTTAGAATGTACACACACACACACACACACACACACACACACACACACTTTATATGTACTCTTAGAATGTACACACACACACACCACACACACCACACACACACACACACACTTACACACACACACACACACACACACCACACCACCACTTTATATGTACTCTTAGAATGTACACACACACACACACACACACACACACACACTTTATATGTACTCTTAGAATTAAACATCCTGCATTTAAAATGTTCAGTAAAATTATGTATCACCATAAAAACATATTTAATACCTGGGAAACTGATCCTGGGTCAGTGTCTGATCAACTGCTTTATAACAGGTGTTTGTGCTGCTACGTTAGTGGGAAATAACCAGATACGATTATTTCTGACATGATCCTCATAATACAGATTTCACTCTTAAGGCTTTCATGCTGAGCCTGATTTTAAGGGATGAAAAATAGACGCGCCAAAGTTTTAAAATAAACACACGTAAATATGCCGTCTTTCAAAAGGCCCTTATTAACACGGACATGCGCCTCCAGCACAGCACGCGATTCACGGCCACGGGGACCGGCGTGTTCAAAGTTCGGATGACTCAGCACTTTTGCTGGTGGTTAGCGTGTGGACCGAGCATGAGGAAACATTGACGGGTCTATAATTAACATTTTACACATTTTTGTTAGAGACAGGTATTAATGAGACAGCTACTTTAATCTGCACAGAGGGATGGTGTTGTAGTAGATGTGGGAACCAGTTTGAAGGATTCCCTCCGTTAGCGGCCACTTTTATTCCACCCTGTTTGCAAACGGATACCCGTTTGGTGTGTGTCTGAAGTAGTCCCACACAGCTGATTTTAGTTTAGCTTTTCTTTTTTTAGGAGGATGGAGACTGCTTAAATCTGTCGCCATTTTCACCGCTGTGTGCCTGAGAGCGGCGCCACTGACAAAGGGGCCACCGAGATGGAGCTGCGCATGCGTGTGCGAGATTCTCAGCCGGCTTACCTTTTTCCCTTATTACCGGTAATAAGCAAACACCCACGGTTCGATAACCGTGTATTTTAATACCATGGTGTACCATGAAACCGGTTACCGCTGCAACCCTAGTCATGACATTATTTCAGCTGCTGCATTAAATGCTCTTTTGTGCACTTTGAGACGCCAAAAACAGAAGGATAACAGTCACATGGTCCTGTATAATAATCCACAGTATTCTATCTCCTTGATTCATGATCTCATATTCAAATGTCAGACATCTTTAATTGTATATGCGCCTCTGAGCCACAGCTGTGACGTGTCCTGTTCTTGATGATTGATAAATAGTGTTGCTTCATTCTAATTGTTTATTTCTGGATTACATAACAAACTGAAACTAAAGACTGAACAAGAAACCACAGCAAACAGTTAAACCGACCTCGCTGCAGCCGGGTCAGACCTCACACTGCCAAGAGTTTGATGATGACCTGAAAAATAATTAAATGATCCAGTCATGCCTTGTGGCACTCACCACTTCACTTTCATAATCCCTAAAGGGACATTTGCTGTGCAGCCAAGCAAGAACAAACACATCCAGAAAACGGAGACATGGACTCAGAGGAAGTCCTGGTCTGATTTAGTGCAGCAGAAAGCTTCTTCTGATCGGACTTATAAACAGCCTCGGTATGGACAGACTCCATGTTTTTTAAAATAAATAAATAAATTCCAAGAGAACGGAAAGACGAATAGTGTTGTGATCAGAAGACCCCATGGACGGCAGCAAGAAAAATCCCCCAAATTTCCAAGCCCACGAGACTGACCATCTTACCTCTGGGAGCATTACAAAAATCCAGGAAGTCGGTCTCTCCTCTCTCGAGCCCGTCACCAGTACCTGTGGATTCCTCAGTCACACGCATGAGCTCAATAATGAGGAAAAACAAAAGCCAATCAAAATGGGTTTTAGTTCTTATGTATACTCACACAGACAGTGGGGCAAAACAGTATTAAGTCAGACACTGATTGTTTATTATTTACAAATAAATTCTTTAATAATCCTACATCCTGATTTCCTGGATTGTTTTTCCATTTTGCCTCTCATAGTGTACCTCTGATGGGAATCACAGACCTCTCTCATCTCTCTGTGTAGGAGCACTTGCACCATCAGTGGCTGACTTTTACCTTTTGGCCCCACTGTATGGCAGATTAACCATTTACCTGCAGAATTCAGGTGCTGTTTAAGCCTCAGTGAGGTAGATGGGTTCTGCCACAGGTACATCCGGTTAGAGCGGCTCCTCCCACTGATCAGATCAATGTGTAAGCTCTGAAGCCAAAGAGTAAAGGGTGAACATCGAGTAAATGATGAAAAATACTAATAATCACTAATAGCACAATATAAATACGTACCTTCATCTGATCTTTTGAAATCTGAATTCCTTCTTGTAAGAATACATTTTTCTAAAGACAGCTATGGCAGTAGACTCTTTTACTGAGTGCACTAAAATGTCCACAACAGTAAACTTAGTCAATAACCTGAAACAATCAATAATCAATGAAGGATAACAAATACTCACACATATCTGGAAATGCCCGGGTGTCCATAGAGGGATGAAAATGTCATCTTTCTGATGAGCTTGATTCTTCATAAAGGACATTCACAATCACTCATTAATAGGAATGTGTTAACATTTGGCTTTGCAGCATATTTAGTACACACAGCACTCACACCTACAGGTACACTTACCATCGGGTCATTTTGGATAGGTGGCAGCCAGGTGGGACAGATGTCCTTTCAATAAGCATGCCGTGAAGCAATTCAGTATATTCAAAATGTGTATGTAACCATATACTCTTCTTGAGTATGTTGTACAAAAAAGGGTTTGTTTGTACAACAATACAGGCCATTAATTTGGTCAACACACACTTTAAGATGTGATGCTGCCGTCATTCTTTTGTGTTGCTCTTTGTGTTTTCTTTGAATGTGAAAGCCAAATGTTTTTAATAGAGCACGATGGAGCAGTGAGGGCACTTTGAATGAGTTGATGAGAGTTCAGCTTCTTTTCTCTGGACTGCAGTAGCGACTACATCGGTTGGTGACGTGGGACACTGAAAGAGAGATGGTCTGGTCTGCTCGAGAATAAGAACGTTCAGCGGTCACCTGCTGTGGAAACCCTGGACCCACAGACATGCACGGTTCCACTGATACACCATCTGTGTCTCTGTACAGCTGAGGAGATGCATTTCTGGACAGTGGAAATGGCCACCATCACAGCATGGCTGATTACACCTGCAGATTATTTTAAATAATGGAGTTTATCTTTCAAAGCACAGACAGAAATGTACTTCTAACAGGGAGGACTGCTTGAATTGATGAAACAACTCTACAAAGTGCCAGAAATGAGGATCAGTTGGAAGTAACGTGCTTTCCTGCCCAGGAGATCCACAGAACCCAAAGGTGTCCGATTCAACACACTGGTTAACATGTGACCAACTTATACATGGAAACAGACAAAGACAATACAATAAATACTTCAAATGAACAGAGCCTGGAAGTGCACTCCTTTAGATACGTGGTTCTCCATGTGGCTGTGAGTTGCACCACTTCTTGTTTTGAATCTGGGGCATAATGGACACCCACGCTCAGAGGATGTGGTTATGCTCTCCAGACTGCCTCCTTCACAAATAATAGATGGGTTAAAAAAAAAGAAAAGTTAATACATTCATGTAATAATACATTCAAACATTCATATCTTGAAAACTTTACTGCCTGTTTGGAAGATGGGATTGTGTAACAAACTTAACATCTATGAGATTCGGGGCAGAACTGTATTATGGAATAAAGTATATTCATCTCCCACTGCTGACATGCTGTCATATCGGTCATATTGTTCTGAAATAAGGTCCCAGGAAAGGTCGGCATTAAAACGATACATGTAGCCACATTTCATGTATTGAAAACTGAAAATGCAACAGTATCTACAGGGACTGTGTTGGCAAATAAATATGATGAAATCAGGTAAATAATAAACTGACAGGCCAGCGCGGCTCTCGACTTCTACGCTGTTACATTTATGAAACATTCGTTTAGAGCAGGTTCATTTCCCCTTACACAATCATCTTTATGTTCAATGTCTTTTACGCTCATATCAAACCAAAATCCAGATCAAAAAATACACTAGTGTGTGAGACTATTTCACATATTCCCTCTGAGCCATGAAATACATAATCAAAACTATTCCAACCATTACAGATTTACAGAGGTGGGAAGTAACGAAGTACAAATACTTCGTTACTGTACTTAAGTAGATTTTTCAGGTATCTGTACTTTACTTAAGTATTTATTTTTCTGAGTACTTTTTACTTTTACTCCCTACATTTTTACACAAGTATCTAAACTTTCTACTTCTTACATTTTCAAACAGACTCGTTACTTTTTAACACGTCAGAGAGAAGTTTGTATTTCCATCAAACATCAAACAATCTGAGCCTAAACGCAAGAATAATAAGAGACAATCATACTGGATTATCCTCCATCATCGGGCTTATCCTGTACAAAGGGATTAAATACACAAACCCATATAATTTATGTATCATTTATAGCGCTATAATCAGGGGTCACAGCGGGCCGGACCGAGTCCGTAAATTGCGCTGCGGCACATAAACAGCTTAGCTAGCGCTACTGAAGAGGAGCGAGCACGAAGGGAGTAACGTGTGGCAGGTAAATGCAACGTTTCTAAATGCTCAACAAATATCAGCAAACACACAAAGTGTGTGCAGTTTGTCACACAGTGTGTCTGCTAGCTAAAAGAAGAGCTGCTGTATTTCAGGGAGAGCAAAGAGAGAGAAGTTCACTCAGAGATGGAGAAAGAGGACAGGAGAGGAAGAAGAGAGGTTAGATTTAAAGGTAAGGACTGGAAAATAAACTTAAGTATGCTGACGTTGTGTAATTCAAAGATTCTATGAAAATACTGCAGTTTAGGATAGCTTGTTGTACTGTATTTAGAGTAAAGCTCTGTGTTGGTGCACAGAGACTGTGTTGATGGTCAGAGTTACAGGTTACATCAGTGCAGCAGAGATGAGTTTGAATCAAAGCTGCTGATGCTGAGATTCATTCACTGAATCCAACATTTCTACAGCCTGTATGCTGTCAGTGTAGGGGATGGAGATCAGCTCAGAGAGCTGTGAAATACTGGGTTACATCTTTGTGAGTTCACTTCATCCACACAGAGCAGTAAACCTCAGAGCAGCAGCAGCAGGTCAGCTGATCACAGCCTGCACACCAACATCATTTACTGCAGCTCACAATAGAAAGCTGTGATTCTTCTCCCCATGCAGAGCCACTACAGCTGATCTTAGGGCTCCTCCACCTTCTGAATCCCACTGTAACCCCTGAGTATCCTCATGTTTGTGTTTAGGTGGAGGCACAGTCACCCTCTACTATGGAGGACACAGAGAATAGAGCTGTGTTTAAATTCCCTTTCACAGTTTGTGTCCTACATAACAGTTTCAAGCTGAGTGCATTCATTAGGATTAAAATTTAGATTGGAATAACGTTTGTATTCTCATGTAATATTATTTTATATTATTACAATAATATATAATGAGGTTCGGTTAGTTTTACACAAAAATAGCAGGTAGAAACATCCTCCAAAGAACTACTTTTACTTTCTTACTTTGAGTACATTTCAGAGCCTGTACTTTTTTACTTTTACTTAAGTAGAGAAGTTGAACCAGTACTTCGACTTTTACTAAAGTATTTTTTAACATAAGTACTTGTACTTCTACTTAAGTACAGAATGTCAGTACTTTTGCCACCTCTGCAGATTTATAGCCATCAAACGGGGAGAAAGTGTTACAAAATCTGCACTAATCAGAACACCTGTCTTCTCTGCTTTTGCCCCCAGCAAGGTTAATTGGCTAATTAGGCAAAGGTGTAACTTTGGGGCCAACATTGGGGGGGTTAAGCTCTCTGCCTATTTATTTATTTATTAAATCTTTTACTTTTCTAACCATATTAGAAATACATTGTAATGCTTTTACTATGTATTTATTTAACTTTCTTGTATTTACTCTGCACCTTCAACAGTTAAGTAAAGGCTTAATTTTTCACATTTCTTCCAACAGTAACAAATATTTGACACTTTTATCATCTATGATATGACACACCTAAATATAACGAGTCTCATCCTGGACCGTTCTGGGACTCATCCTCAGTCCTGTTATCAGTACTAACATAACATAACGTGATAGCTTGTTCATTACTTCAACTTACTTTTTAAAAGTGCGCATTCTTTCATTGGGTCCAATAAGACCTTCTTCTTCTTGTGGTTTTAATAGCGGTTGGCAAACCAGCACAGAGGTGCATTACTGCCACCTACTGGACTGGAATTTGGCTCAGGAAGTGACTCCGGCAATTTCCCAGTGATAAACTCCTGAAGAAGACCAACTTCCTGTGGAGTTGAGGTGTGGCGGCGCCCTCTTGCCTGCAGCTGGGCCCCTCTCCGCTGACCTGCTGCTGGGGCCAGCAGAGCGCTGCAGCTCGTCCATCTGCTGTGTTTGGTTATCAGGTTGAGCTTCATCCTTCACCTGCCTGTGAATCTGAGATAACCCCACGCCATCAAAATGTCCAGAAAGGCTCAGCTTTTCTGTTCCAAACTTTGGCTCAGGAGGTGTGAGCAGGTGTGTGTGAGTGATGTTTTTATGGAGGGCGGTGGTCCAGCCTGGTGCCACGGTGACAGTCTGGCTACAGAGCTGCTGGATCATTTAAAACCAGCTCATGTTTGAGCATCAGATCAGGAGAAATCCATGAACACGTCCCTCTCCCTGATTTCCACAGTGATTCCTGATGATCAGCTGCTTTTCTTGTTTCCTCTCTTCTTCTGCTCATCTTCATCACTTTGGTCCTGCTGTCAGTTCAATGAGCTGTGAGCTCACAAACAGCAACACGAGGAACGCTCTGCTTTCAGGCCAGAGCATCAAATATGTCTGTTTGCTGTAAACTGACATGAAAACAGTCAAATACAGTTATAGTGTTGAACTTTAGTGTCTTTGAGTGAATTTATTGAGTTACTGATAATAATTTATTCTATTTTGCTGGATTGTGGACGCAGGATCTCAGAGTTACATTATTATATGCTAGATTTTATTTTTCTGTGTATATTAGCTCTCATATGAAGCTCTGAAATCACTGCACACACACACACACACACACACACACATACACACACACACACACACACACACACACACACACACACACACACACACACACACACACAGTCTGAACCATTTTGACCAGAAAGCTGGCACCAACACGCCTCTGTCCCACCCACAGAGCTGCTGACGATCCAGTTCTGTCTCTGATTTAAAAGCTTTAAAGCTGATTATCCTGAAGCTGCAGCGGCAGTTTGGAATCATTCCTATGGAAAACCGACCTGCAGCTTTATTTAAAGCCTGAATTTGAGCTCCTCTGTTCAGGATTTAAACTCAGCTTCTGTTATTCTCAGAGTCCCATCAGACTCAGATATTTGGAGCAAACTAAGATCATCAGACGTGGAGAACATGGACATGTCTGCTGGAGCTGCGTCCCTCTGCTCAGCTCTGCTGTTGGTCAGTCTGCTGCTGTTTGTCTCTGCAGGTGAGTCAGAAACTAAACCAAGAAGTAGAATGATTGTTGTACTCATGCAGTTTGTTTGTGTGTCTGTGTGTGTCAGTGTGCAGCTTCAGTGTTCAGTGTTGGAGGTTCAGTAACTAGGACTGAAGTATTTGCTGCTTCTGACTGATTGCTCAGGAATCCATTAAATGTGACGCAGGTCTGATTTTACAGGTTTTAACCAGTCAAAAACATCATTAAATGCTGTCATACTGTTTTCATATTGTTTTCATATTATTGTCATATTGTGTCATGGTCCTGGGCCATGTGCCAGCGTGTTGTGTTTAGTCTTGTTGTTTCCTGGTCTGGTTTGATGTGTTCTCTTTGTCCTGCGTCTGTGGTCTTGTGTCTGTTCTGTCCTTTCGTCTTCACTCTGACCTCCTGTGTTTTTGTATTGAGTTTTATTCTTAGTGTTGTGAGTCTGCGTCTCTGTCCTGTGTCTGTGTTCCAGCCCTCTGTGTTTAGTCCGCATGTACCTTGTTCAGTCACTTCCTGTTTTATTTTGACAGTCTTGTGTTCCCTGTGCTTTGTGTTTAGTTTTGCTTCCCCTGTTATTAGTTTCATTTGCTTCAGCTGCTGTGTCCTGCTGTTTCCTCCTGCTGTGTATTTAAGCCCTCCGTTTTCTTCTGTTCATTGTCATGTTGTCATCATTGCTCCCTATGTTGTGTGTCTTCCTGTTCCCAGCGCTCCTCCTCTTTTTAGTTCTGGCACCCGTCCAGTCTCAGTTTGGGTTCATTTTTGTCTTTTGTTGACATACTCAAATGAACCACTTTAAGTTCACCCTCTCCCTGAGTCCGGTACTTTGGGTCTAACCTCTCCAACCACACAGCCCAACATGACACATTGTTGTGATATTGTTGTGATATTGTTGTAGTTTGCTGAGCACTGCCCTAATAAAAACACCTGCATGTTTATGTTTCCTACAGTAGTTACTGTACAGTCAATGGATTCTGTGATGACTGATGTTATTGAAAAGTGTGTGTGTGTGTGTGTGTGTGTGTCTACTCATCGCTGATTGGAGACAGTTGGACTTTGACCTTTAACCTCTCTGCTCTCTGTTGTTTCCTCTTTCAGAGCAGAAAACCATCTCAGCTGATCCTGGACAGAACGTCACTCTGACATGTCGAGCTCCAAGCAACAACACCATCATTGTAGAGTGGAGCAGAGCTGATCTGGGGTCAGAATATGTCCTTTTGTACCAGGATGGTCAGTTTGTTCCAGATAACCAGCATCCATCCTTCAAGAAGCGGGTGGATCTGCAGGACAGACAGATGAAGGATGGAGACGTGTCTGTGATCCTGAAGGACGTGACAGTTAATGATGAGGGAACATATGAGTGTCGTGTTTACATGAGAGAACGTCTGAGGCTCATCAGCATCATCTACCTGAGAGTTCATCCTCCAGGTGAGTGATTGTGTCTGTGATTAGAGGTCAAGTTATACACACACACACACACACACACACACACACACACACACACACACACACACACACACACACACACACACACACACACACACACACAGTGCAGGTGTAGATCAGTGCTGAAGCCTGACTGTGACTGACTGCTGGAGTGGAGCATCCACCCCCACTCAGATGGACTGCAGCAGGTTTCTCTAGCACAGGTGTGTCCTGCTGGCTTTGCTGCTCTGCTCTGATCATGTTCTCCATCCTCACCTGTGATGATGCAAAGGTGCACCTGAGCTGGAGAGTAACCTTTATTTATTGTCTGAGATCGTTAGCATGAGGCTGCATGCAGACCTCCTTTAGCTCTGCCATGCTGCACTAGCTTCACCCCCCCCCGATGGCTGCATGTTTCAGGTGTTGCTGTTACAGAGAGAGGACGGCTGCTGTCAGCTGATCACAGCAAACTAAGCTAGCAGTTTGTTTGGATCTGTGTGATCAGCATGACTGAAGCTCTCCACAGGTACAGCTCACAGGTACAGGTGTGTTTCAGCCTCATGCTGAAGAAGCACACTGCAGGGTTTGACCTCACACGTGGATTTTAACCCATTAACGTTCCGCGGCCCGGGATCAGGCCGCGGAACGTTAATGTGAGTCACAGGGGTAAAAAGTCTCTTTGTGAGTCACAGGGGTAAAAAGTCTCTTTGTGAGTCACAGGGGTAAAAAGTCTCTTTGTGAGTCACAGGGGTAAAAAGTCTCTTTGTGAGTCACAGGGGTAAAAAGTCTCTTTGTGAGTCACAGGGGTAAAAAGTCTGGATGAACCAAACTCTAAGCTTAACCATCGGGGACATTAAATGGTCATTTTTAGACACTTTGTAACAAATATGATTCTAAAAATATAAATCCTCCTATCAGCCAGCATTCAAATGCTGCAAACTTAGGGTTAGTTTGGCAGCCATTCCTGTTTCTGACTGAACGAGGACAGAAAACTCTGCTCTGTACCCGACACCTCACACCTGTTTCTCACCTGCAGGTCAAACAAGAGGACTCACACTCAGAGAGGATGGAGGAGAGGAGGATGCAGGGAAGGAGGATGCAGGGAAGGAGGATGGATCTGCTGGGCTGCTCATTGGTCCATTAGTTTTTCTGATAGTCTCTGCTGTGCTTGTTGTTGTTAGTTGTGCTGTGACTGTTGTTGTTGGTGTTTGTGTTGGTGTTGTTGTGATGTGCAGAGGCGGTACTAGCAGAGGGTCGTACAGGTTTACCAATCAGTGAGAGATCATTAAGAGCTCAACCACATCCTGAAGATCCAGCTGATGAATGTAGACGTCAGACATGTTCAAATCTCAGTGTCTCACCTGAGACACTGTGTGTGTGTGTGTGTGTGTGTGTGTGGCTCCTAGAGAGTCAGTAACCTCCTTGTTCACTGATCAGCTGTAACTGTATCCACTGTAACTGTATCCACTGTAACTGAGGTTTGGGAGCGTTGGGCATGTGTAGTAAAATTGCACCCACATATGATAGAGCAATAATTCATTTTGCATATGAAACCAGAGGATTCACACTTAGATATCACACATTCAGCCTGTCCCAGAGATCTGCATCCTTCCTCTAACAGGGTCACAGGAATACTGCAGAAAGCACTACAACAGAAGTACTCTGTGTACTTTAGTTCAGTGAAGTGTTGATGTGGGTCTAAAATATGAACTTTGACCTTTCCTCCCTATGTGCAGCACACTGAATGTTGAACTTAATCCTTTAAGTCCCGTTCATTAAAATTTTAATCTGCGTCATTTCTTTTGTGTCAGCGTTTCTGTGTGTGTGTGTGTGTGTGTGTGTGTGTTTCTGGCCTGATTTCAAAGGTTTTGTTATTTGATTGTTCCTGTAATAACAGAATGGAGGGCCGTGATTGGCTGTAGACCACATGACCTCAGCCCTGTTAGTTCCTGATTGGTGGAAATGTACAGCTGTGTGTGTGTGTGTGTGTGTGTGTGTGTGTGTGTGTGTGTGTGTGTGTGTGTGTGTGTGTGTGTTTCTGGCCTGATTTCAAAGGTTTTGTTATTTAATAACAGAATGGAGGGCCGTGATTGGCTGTAGACCACATGACCTCAGCCCTGTTAGTTTCTGATTGGTGGAAATGTTCAGCTGTGTGTGTGGAACAGGTTCTGTAATGACTCTGATGAAGCTACAAGCTCAAACAGGTCTGTTTCAGCACAGTGACTCAGCCACCATCATCCTTCTGTTATTCATGGTTTACTTCAGTCACAACCTGCTGTATCAATATGACAAATATAGATATGATAGCTTTGGTAAATTGTTATATGCTGGTGTATGCAGCTCATACCTGAGCCGGGATCATGGTGTAACCCTGACACGAGCAGGTGAGCAGCAGGTCAGGACTGCAGCACCTGTTTAATAAACACAACTTTATCTTTAAACCTTTGCTTTATGATGAAGTTATAATCAATGACTTCAGTTTGCCTTCAGTGTCCTGCAGAGGTTCATTTTTCATAAACTTCAGTATTATGTTTGTTTTTGCCTCCTGATGTTAAAGGTCAGAGGTCAGACTGAAACCCTTCAGGGTTCTTAGACAAACTGAAGCTCCTCTGCTGCCACCTGCTGGATCCTTACACACAGTACCTGCCCGCCCATAATAACTCCTCTCATTCTGCAATGATACACCAGCTTCTGTTTTTCTGATGATTAACTATAATATAAAAGTGTGACTGCAGTCAGTGTGAATGATATCATGTACAGGTGTGTCTGTAGCAGGTATTCATCCTGTGTACCCACCTCCTCTGTAGAGGACAGAGGCCTGACCAGGATGACCCTCTTCAGCGGGCTGTGGGGTCACTTCAGCCCCTCTCTGAGCTGCCTCACGTGAGGCTGCAGCTCCATCGGGGAGAGCTCTGATATGGACTATGATAACATAAATGGAACCGTCTGTTCTGTGGGGCTCTCCGGTCTCTGTGTGCAGAGGACCAGCAGCTCTTCCTGAGTGGAGTGGAGCTGTGGCTGAACGGGTTATAAAGTGTACATGTGCTGTATAAGTCTGGGCCCCAGTGAATGTAAGGACCCACACCACGTTCCACACTTTGGCTTGTTGAGAAGCGAGTCAGTGTGGTGATGAAACAGGTATTAGTGGAGCTGGAGTCCAAATTAGACGGGCTGAACCTTTAAAGGCTCAGAGAGCTTTAATGAGATCAAGAGGATCCAAGTGGAGTGAAGCAACTGTGTTACAACTATGACCAGTTTAATGATGTACATGGATCAGTTCTTACTCAGTCTCTTTATTATCAGGCACCACATCAGGACGCAGAGCAGAATGAAATTATGCTGCATCAGGTTCACACTGTAAACAAACATGATGATTGTGGTTGCTCTCACAGCAGGCAGAGCTGTTTTGATCTCCAAGGGGTGGCAGCATGACGCTCTGCAGGCTTCACCTCTCTCCTCGGGCCTTTCTGTCAGAGGTGCTGCTGTTAGCATGCTCAGAGGCACCTCTGCAGGAGGTGCTGAGGACTGATGGGCTGAGGTGACCTCTGCAGGAAGTGCAGGTGAGGAGCTGTGCAGGTACCAGGTGAGCTTGTTACCCACGTGAACCCCCAGGACAGTGGGACAGTCTCCACAGCTGCGTCCCTGATGTAGATCGGGGGGGGGGCGGGGTTGCACAGGCTGTTTTGCACAACTTTGCACAACAGTCATGTTTCATCAGGCTGCAGAGCAGGGGGCTGAGTACACAGTCAGTGCTCAGTGTCTGACCTGGTGGTTCCTCCCTGAACAAAGTCCAGTATCCAGATCCTCAGGGAGGTGTTCAGTCCCAGTGAGCCTGCTTTGTTGGTAAGATTATTGTATTGAAGGCTGAACTCAAATCCACAAACAGTATCCAGATGTTCCAGGATCAGATGGAGAGCAGTGGACACAGCATCCTCAGTAGAGCAGTTTGGGCGGTATGCAAACTAAAGTGGATAGGATGGAGGTGGTAGGATGGAGGTGGTAGGATGGAGGTGCTAGGGCCCTCCTCTTCATTATTATTGAAGTACAAGATGATGGCCTTAAATAAATCTCCAGGTGGCCTCACAGCCAGTCTTTATTGTTTTGGAAGGATCTGAGCAGCTTAGCAGTCATCAGTTCATGTGAAGGAAAAAATGTTGGTGAATGGACTCGTTAGCATTACTCTGAGCACTCACAGCACTCTATACAACATTCACACACACACACACACACACACACACACACACACACACACACACACACTGCTTTCTCTTTCAGAGGTTTTTCTGTCTAACATTCACACTCTTACATTCTCACCAGAGAGCAACCTGGGGTTCAGTAGCTTGCCCAAGGGCATGCAGACTGGAGCTGCCAGGAATCGAACCACCAGACTGCTGATTAGTAGGTGAACTTTCACCATAGATTCACACGTGGATCCTTCAAAATAAAACACATTTAAAAACAGATTTCTGTTATTGTATTAAAATAATCCTTTTTGCAGTGATGCAAATGTTGGTGGTTTTTCCTTGTCAGTCGCTGGCTTACACACAAACTGTGAGTCAGCGCCTCACATGCAACAACACATGGGAGCCCCCGGGGGGCGTTACGCCCTCTGTCAGAGCATTAACAATGGATGTGCTGCAGCTTGTTTCAGAGGAGCATCACGGGAACACACACACACATACACACACACTGATCGTCTGTATGTGGAACAGGTAAACCTCACCTGCAGACACGAACATGAACACCAGCAGAGCGGAGCAGCTGCAGCAGCCATTTCTGAGCTGACTGTGTGAGAGGAGCTTTAAGAGTCTCAGAGCCTGTGAGAGCTGCCTCTCAGCAGGCTCCACCTTTAACACTCAGGTGGAGTGACGCTTGCTGGGTGGGACCAGAGACCCTGAAAGCTGAGCACCAGCAAAGCATCGATGAGGCAGAGAAACGTGGAGAGCAGTCAGTCTTTAAACAATGATGCTGAAACATCCTCACCTGTTCCATCCAAACGAGCTTATCATTGAGGAGCCACCTGGACACGATTCCAACCAATCGATGAAGAGACAACAGCTTCCTCCTGCTGGCTGATCTTTCTAAAGGGTCTCTCAGGCTTTGATAGATGATCACAGAGGGCTGATGAAGCTTTCAGATGCAACAGCTGTGCTGTGAGCAGAGCAGCTGCTGTGACTCAGGCTGCAGATGAAGCTGAGTAAACCTGGCTCCTCCCTCTCACACACTCGAGCCTCTCAGGAATCAGAACAAAGTTTCCCTCTAACTGAACAAATAACCAAAACTGAACATATTTCAAATAATATAATATTCTGTGTAATACCAAAAAGGTTCACTCCTTCAGAGAGTAAGTAAATGCAAAGATCTGATCTGGAGCAGGTTACCACACCTGACTTTGATCTGGTGGGAGGGGCTAAATTCCTGCCTAATTGTGATGAAGAAATTGAAACGCTGCAGTTTTCCTGAGCAGACTCTTGTGGCCCCGATCAGCCTGTCACAGATCAGCTGAAGCTCTTCATGGACTCTTCTGCTGCCTGACAGAATTACCCACAGTTCATAGCAGCACTGCAAAGATCAGTGACCAAAGCATGAGAGCAGCAGCCAAACCAGGAGGTCAGAGGAATGTTGGAAAACACACAGGGAATATTTGTAAACATGAGTACATGTTAAAGGTCAGAGGTCAGACCATCAGCTGTTCTTGGACAAACTGAAGCTCCTCTGCTGCCACCTGCTGGATCCTTACACACAGTACAGCTCACACACACACACACACACACACACACATTGAGGTGTCGTGTTCTCTTACTGTAAAAGCATTGAGACGCAGTGTTTCAGTAATAATGTCCCTACCAGCCCTCACAGAACTGATCCTGAGTCTGCTGTTTCAGCATGTTGTCAGCAGCTCCGCCCTCTCTCAGACAGGAGTGACTGTGTGGAGCCTCAAAGCTGCTCCAAGTGTTAATGAAACGAGCTTCAGTGCTCCTTCACCTGCTCCTTCAGAGCTCCATCCTTTATGACAGGGGAGGACAAAACGCTGTCCCATAATTCATAGCGACAGACCATCTGAGTATTCATGGAAACAACAAACTGTTAAAGTGGTGCACGTCATGGTGATGCTATTGAAAGTGTATTTTCCATTTTATGCTATAACCTGCTAACATGTTTACAAATTCCGACACACAGCTGGACCCTGAACGTCACACTGCTGGAAGAAAATCTGACTCTCTTTCTTTTATGAAAATTAATGTATATAAACTCCTTAAATCCAGATTTTTAACTGATAAAGTCCATTAAAGGTTCTGAGGTAACGTCAGCTTTGTAGCCTCTGAGTTCATGTTCACTTCCTGTCAGCTGACGTGTTTCCAGGCAGCACTTGAATGACTGTACTCAGAGTGCAGGTGGAGAGATAAATGATTAGTTTATCTCCTCTCAGGGATAACAAAGTCCCTGAACTGCTCCCTGGAGCAGGATCGTGGTCTCTACGAGGCGGGAATGCTTTGGAACGTTTTAGTGGAATGAAGGAAACTTCATCATGTGAGGCCGGCTGTGTTAATGACAGAATTAATACCTGATTCATGCTCTAAGTGCCCCCTCCCTCAGGACAGCCCTGTCATTGAGGGGCATCAGGCACTCTGAAACACGTGACCCCACAGTGAGTGGGCAGCTGTGCCTCACTTCCTCCAGGCTTTTGTAGTAAATATTCCTCCAGCAGCTTTTCTGGTGTGCAGACTTTCTTTTTGCTCAGCATCAGTCTCTGCCCCCATCAGGACTCTGGGGGGGGGGTCGATGCAGCTGATTAATAAAAGTACATGATGCAGTCTGTGTTTTACAGCAGACTGAATCATTTCAGAATCAGAATCAGAATCAGAAGGTTTTATTGCCATATGGGTGAACAGGTTCACAGCATTAGGAAATTGCTGCGGTACTTCGTGCTTACAGAAAAAACAAATAAGTATAAAAACTATAAGACAATATACAAGTATACAAATTGCAAATATACAGAGATATTAGAGCTATAACTATAGCACAATATTACAAAATTACAAAATATACAGTGCAGAGACTAATTAAAAGATAAAAGAATGTAGACTATATTCCACTAATATGTACATCAGTGCAGTCAGACAGGTGCATAGACATAGGGTCATCAGCGTTTGTGGAGGGTGGTGGTAACAGTCTTAGGGTAATTGTTCATGAGTCCAACAGCAGAGGGGAAGAAACTGTTCTTATGGCGGGAGGTTCTGGTCCGTATGGACCGTAGCCTCCTGCCTGAGGGGAGAGGGTCAAAAAGTCTGTGCCCAGGGTGAGAGTGGTCGGCTGTGATCCGACCTGCACGCCCCAGTGTCCTGGAGGTGTACAGGTCCTGGAGAGATGGGAGGTTACAGCCAATCACCTTCTCAGCAGAGTGCACAACGCGCTGTAGTCTCTGTTTGTCCCTAGTGGTGGCTCCAGCGTACCACACAGTGATGGAGGAGGTGAGGATGGACTCAATGATGGCAGTATAGAACTGCACCATGGTCCTTGCTGGCAAGTTGAATTTCTTCAACTGCCGCAGGAAGTACATCCTCTGCTGGGCCTTTTTGATGACAGAGGTGATGGTGGGCTCCCACTTGAGGTCCTGGGTGATGGTAGTTCCCAGGAAGCGAAAAGAGTCCACTGTGGTGATGGGGGTGTCAGTCAGGATGATGGAGGGTAGAGGGGCTGTGTGCTTCCTAAAGTCCACTATAATCTCCACTGTCTTCTGGGCGTTCAGTACCAGGTTATTGTGGCTGCACCAGGACACCAGACGTTTGACCTCCATCCTGTAGGCCGACTCGTCCCCGTCTGAGATGAGTCCGATGAGAGTCATGTCGTCTGCAAACTTAATAAGCTTGACAGACTGGTGGTCAGAGGTGCAGCAGTTGGTATACAGGGAGAAGAGCAGAGGAGAGAGGACACAGCCCTGAGGAGTGCCAGTGCTGATGGTCCGGGAGTCCGAGACATTCTTCCCCAGCCTCACGTGCTGCTTCCTGTTCATCAGGAAGTCAATGATCCACCTGCAGATGGGATCTGGCACGTTCATCTGGGACAGCTTGTCTTGGAGGAGATCAGGGAGGATGGTGTTGAAGGCAGAGCTGAAATCCACAAACAGGATCCTGGCGTAGGTTCCCTGGGAGTCCAGATGCTGTAGGATGAAGTGCAGAGTCAGGTTGATGGCGTCGTCCACAGACCTGTTGGCTCTGTAGGCAAACTGCAGGGGGTCCAGAAGGGGGGCTGTGAGGGACTTGAGGTGGGACAGCACCAGACGCTCAAATGACTTCATGACCACAGAAGTCAGTGCCACAGGTCTGTAGTCATTTAGTCCAGTGATCCTTGGCTTCTTGGGGACAGGAACAATGGTAGCGGTTTTAAAGCAGACAGGCACGTGGCAAGCCTCCAGTGAGGAGTTGAAGATGTTCGTGAACAATGGGGCAAGCTCGTTAGCACAGTGTCTCAGTGTGGCAGGTGAGACACCATCTGGACCTGGAGCTTTGCGAGCTTTGACACTCCTGAACTGCTTTAGCACCTGGTCCTCCTGAATACAAAAGACTGTGGGGGTGGGGGAGGAGGGGGACTCTGGGGTGGGAGTCCTTGATGATGTGGGCTTCTCTGAGGTGTGGGGAGTGGGGGAGGTTGGGGGGGTGAATATTTCTGTTGGCTGTATTGTAGTTGGGACTGGTGGAGGTGTGAAGGCTGCTGAACTGACCATCAAAACGACAATAGAACTCGTTCAGTCTATTTGCAGTTTGTAGGTCGTCTGTGGAGTGGGGGGTTTTAGGCTTGTAGTTGGTAATCTGCCTAAAACTTTTCCATACAGAGGCCGCGTCGTTCTCTGAGATCTGCTGCTGTATATTCTCAGAGTGATGTGATCTAGCAGTGGCCACTTCCTTGCTAAACCTGTACTTGGCCTCTTTGTAGCAGTCTTTGTCCCCACTTTTAAAAGCCTCCCTCTTCTCTATCCACAGCTGCTTCAGTTTGGGAGTAAACCAGGGTTTGTCACTGTTATAACACACCCTGGTGCGTGATGGCACAATGCTGTCCTCGCAGAAGTGGATATACGAGGTTACAGTGTCCGTGTAGTCATCCAGACTGTCACAGGCAGCCCTCATTGAGTCCCAGTCTGTAGTTTCGAAGCATGTGCGGAGCTCCTCCACAGCCTCACGGGTCCACTGCTTTGTTGTCCTCACCACAGGTTTTGAGAGCTTCAGCCTCTGTCTGTACGCGGGGATCAGGTGGATCATGTCGTGGTCAGAGAGGCCGAGTGCAGCGCGGGGCACTGCGTGATAAGCCCCGCTTATCGTGCTGTAGCAGTGGTCTAGTGTCTTCTCCTCTCTGGTCGGACATGTGATATATTGTTTATATTTGGGAAGTTCCTGTCTCAGGCTGGCTTTATTAAAGTCCCCAAGTACGATGATAAGAGAGTCCGGGTATGTCCGCTCCATGCACAGAATCTGCTCTGTGAGCGCGCACTGGGCCTCGTGCACGTCCGCGTCCGGCGGGATGTAACCAGCAGCCAGTATGAATGAAGCGAACTCCCGCGGAGAGTAAAACGGTTTACAGTGAATGAAAAGATATTCCAGTGAGGGAGAGCAGTGCTTAGCAATCACTGTCACATCCGTACACCAGCCACTGTTTATGTAGAAGCAGACTCCTCCACCTGTAGCCTTGCCGGAAAGCGCAGCTTGCCGGTCTGCGCGGAGGAGATGAAATCCCTCCAACTGGAGCGCGCAGTCCGGTATCTCCTCACACAGCCATGACTCCGTGAAGCATAACACACAGGATATGGAAAAGTCTCTATTCATGCTCCTCATCAGTGTCAGTTCGTCCATTTTGTTCCTAAGTGAACGCACGTTGGAGAGGAAAATCCCAGGTAAGGCTGTGCGTAATCCACGTCTCCTTAGCCTCACAAGGACGCCAGCGCGCTTCCCTCTCTTTCGGCGTCTCACTTTCTGGGCCAGAGTGTGTAATAAATCCGCCGCAGATGCGACAAAAACAGGAAATAAATCCGAAGGTGTTGTGGACCTAATGTTGAAAAGCTCTTCTCTGGTGTAAGAATACCCAGAAGAGTGTCCAGACACAGAAATAACGCACAAAAACAAACAAAACAGAGCGCACCGAAGTACCAGGGCATCCATTCGCGGCGCCATCTTGGTAAAGACAACAGCTCCTGCAGTGGCCCCCAGGAGCTCATCCAGGTGAGTTTCTTCTGATCACCTGAGGCTATTATTACTGAGTCAACTTGACCCACACCACACCTGACTCCACCCACCTGCTGCACAACCACAACTCCTGTTAAAGGGAGAGGCAGAAAAACCGGACCAAAGCTGCAGGTGGAGGCGGAGCTACTGAAAGGCGATAAGGTCACATTTCAGAGGTGACAGTTCGGGTGTGAGAGCAGCAGCAGCAGCAGCAGAGCTGCACTCGAGTCCTGACAGGCTCTAAAAGAAGATTCAGCGAGTCCATCAGGTTCCTCTCAGCAGCAGGGTGAGTGCAGCCGATCTCACTTCCTGTTTACACGTGTGCGTTTCTCTCTGATCATTTCATGCTGACTCATCGATCACTCTGATCAGAGACCTGCTCATGCAGCCACAGACAAACTGCAGAGCCTCCAGCCTCAGTCTGGACTCAGTCTCTGAGCTTTGGGCTGCAGGCTGACTCCACACTTCCTGCTCCGATTGTTGTTTATTCATCACTTCCTGTTCTCACACTGTTTCCTTTAGCTCTTTCACAATAAAAGCAAAGCAGAGGGAGGTTTTTATTGTGAAGAATTGAGAGGAAATCCAGTGTTTGTCATTGAGCCGAGCTTTTCAGAGATCCATCATAATGTGATGATGTAATCTGCAGGGTTGTAATAGTTTGGATTTTACTTTATAGTTTAGTTTTATTTTGTTAACTTTTTCTCTTTTAGTTCAGTTTTTGTTAGTTTTAGTTTTTCAAACTTTGTCAGGTGGAAGAGTAACTACTGTGTAAAAGACCTCAACAAATATACAATTAAAAATAAATTGTATTCAACAACCAAGTGTTCACAAGACAGCAGCATTATGTGCTGCATGTGTGTGATATTAAGGACACACACGAACATCATGTGACAGCCACAGTTAGAAACATAAAGCTTAAACTCTTCTCTATCAGAATATGTATGTTAAGAGTAAATGAAGGATGAATTGTGGTGCTCAGCAGCAGATGCAGCTTCAGTCATTAACATCAGCTCCACGTGAAACATTAGAAACAAGAACAAACTGAACTGAATCAAAGCTCAAATGCAGCTTTTCAGGATTGTGTGTTTGTGTGTGTCACACAGTGGTGTGTTAGTCTCAGTAACACAGTTATCAGTGCCTCCTCCTGCTGTGTGTTCCTGTGTATTAACAGTATGTAACAGCAGTTATATTGAGCTGAAAACGCTGTCGCCTGCTGCATGGCTGTGATGCTGGTTCTCTGCTGGAGCTGCTCACAGAACTGGCTCGGTTACATACTCACTGATTAGGCCTGAATTAGTCTGTGCTTTGTGGGGCTGCGTACACAAGTGACCAACAACTATCATATATGTTAATTACTGTGTACTTGTGTCCCAGTGTTTTATCTGCAGTACCATCAACAACAAAGAATGCTGGGACTTTTTCCCCTCATGGCTCCTCCCTTTTTTGTTTTGTTGAAGTTTTTCCACTTTGTTCATTCTGATAGTTTCAGCAACATCCCTCCAGGAATTTGTGAGTCCTTATGTTGATGCTGCTTTTTACAGGAAAATAAATCCCATCACAGCAGAGCAAAAATTTATAACTGCTGACAGTAATCTTTCCATGTATCATTTCTTTCTTTTTAAAAATGAAATTGAAACAGAATTTTAAATAAAGCATGTTTCTCTTCTTCCTCCCTCAGAGTGCAGACATGTCTGCTGGCAGCAGTCTGCGGTCTGAAGATCAGTCTCTGTGCTCCATCTGTCTGAACGTGTTCACTGATCCAGTCAGCACTCCATGTGGACACAACTTCTGCAAGAACTGCCTCACGCAGCACTGGGACGTGAACGGAAGCTGCCAGTGTCCTGTGTGTGACAAGGTGCTCGAGACAAGACCTGAGCTTCATGTCAACACGTTGCTCTCTGAGATGGTCGCTCACTTCAGGCGTGAAGCTCAGCAGAAAGCCAGCAGCAGCAGCAGCTCAGAGCAACAAGCTGCCACACCAGGAGAAGTTCCCTGTGACATCTGCACTGGAACCAAACCAAAGGCCCAGAAGTCCTGCCTGGTCTGTCTGTTCTCCTACTGTCAGACTCACCTGGAGCCTCATGTGACAGCTTCACGTCTGAAAAAACATCAGCTGGTGGAACCTGTGGAGAACCTGGAAAGCAGGATGTGTACGATGCACGATAAACCTCTGGAGCTGTTCTGTAAGACCAACCAGACATGTGTCTGCACGCTCTGCTCTGTTTTAGACCACAGGAACCACAAGTTTGTTCCTCTGAGAGAAGAATATGAAGGAAAGAAGGCAGAGCTGGGCAAGACAGAGGCTGACATTCAGCAGATGATCCAGAAGGCACGGCAGAAGATCCAGGAGGTCAAAGAGTCGGTGAAGATGAGCAGAGATGCTGCAGACAGAGAGAAAGCAGAAGGTGTTCAGGTCTTCACTGCTCTGATGGAGTCTGTGGAGAGAGGCCTGAAGGAGCTCATGAAGGAGATCGAAGTCAGACAGGAAACAGCAAAGAAACAGGCTGAAGGTCTCATCAGAGATCTGGAACAGCAAATCTCTGAGCTGATGAAGAGAAGCTCTGAGGTGGAGCAGCTCTCACGGTCTGAAGACCACCTCCACCTCCTCCAAAGCTTCTCAACCCTCAAAGCTGCTCCACCCACCAAGGACTGGACAGAGGTCAGCATCCCTCCACCATCATATGAGGGGACTGTGGAGAGAGCTGTGGCTCAGCTGGAGGACACACTCAGGAAAGACATGAAGAAGCTGCTTGCTGAGGCTGAGCTGAGGAGGGTCCAGCAGTATGCAGCAGATGTGACCCTCGATCCTGATACAGCACATCCTGCTCTCCTCCTGTCTGATGATGGGAAACAGGTTCACTGCGCTGACGTGAAGGAGAAGCTTCCAGACAACCCAGAGAGATTCTCTCAGTGTGCTTGTGTTTTAGGGAGGCAGAGTTTCTCTTCAGGCAGGTTTTACTTCGAGGTCCAGGTCCGAGGAAAGACTGACTGGGATTTAGGAGTGGCCAGAGAGTCCATCAGCAGGAAGGGGGAGGTCAGAGAGTGCCCTCAGGGGGGTTTCTGGACTGTGTGGCTCAGAAATGGAAGGGAGTACAGAGCTAACGCCGGCCCTGCAGTCGAGCGCTGTCTCCTGCGCGGTCCTGAGAAGGTGGGGGTGTTTGTGGATTATGAGGAGGGTGTGGTCTCCTTCTATGACGTAGATGCTGCAGCTCTGATCTACTCCTTTACTGGCTGCTCCTTCTCCCAGAAACTCCACCCATACTTCAGTCCCTACCTGAACAACGGCGGGAAAAACTCTGCTCCTCTGATCGTCTGTCCTGTCAATCAAACTGAGCCCATCAGACACTGATTTTATCTGATCGGCTGATTGATCTTTACCCAGTGCTTCATTAATTCACTGACTGTGTGAATCGTTAATAAAAATGACTGGATGTGAGTTTTTCTGTCCTTTCCTCTGTTATCACTGTAAACAGTCTCCACTGTAGTGTTCAGTCATCCCACTGACACCAGAGCAGGAACCCCTGACTCCATTTACAAAGACCAGTCTCACTACAACTACAGAGTACAGCCTTAAACTCCTCCCTGAGCTGGAGAGGACTCAGAGGAGGTGCTGATTCTCCTGCCAGCTGCTTCACACTGACCTGAGAACAGTTCCACTGTGAGCTGGAGGCCAACAGGACCACATCATCCACAGAGAGCAGAGAGCAGACCCTGAGGCCAGCTTTGTGTTGCATATCTGGTATTTAGATATGACAAAAACACACTGACTTCTTCCAGTTCATAAATGCAGCTTTTACAGAAAACAATATAAAAGGAATTACAAACAATTTAAATAAAATACATGTAACACTATGAGAAACAATCACAACTGTCTCTGTTTGTATTTATTGTGTGTTTTCTCCTCTGTGAGATCATCTGTGTCCTCAGCAGAACCTGGTCCATCTCTAACAGGATTTATTGTTTGCTCTTACTTCCTGTCTCACCACCATTTAAAGGCATCATTTCCTGCAGCGTGTGGACCAAAATCACTGAAACATTCTGACCTCATGTCTGTATATCATGTTCACACTGATGTCACTGTTATAAAGTACACTTTATATTTATGAGTTTCTACAATCATCATCTTTATTTTTACTGAAGTTGATTTTTCCTACTGCAGTAACTGTGTGTACTTTACTGCAGTACAGTTACAGTTTAAATTTGTTGTTGCTAAAGGAGGAAGTTTATTAAATATAGTGTATGATGGTGAAGGTTTAATCCTTTGGCCCACAGTGCACAGAGGTGAGAGGATCCACAGGGGGGGGGCAGTCCTCTGCTGTGACCGTTTGAGGCTGAGGGGAGAGGACCAAAGACACTGAGGGTAAACCCGACCTCTCCTCTTTAGTACAGTCATGTGTCCTCTGTGCAGCTGTGTTCATGTAATCAGTGAATGATTTGAGCTTTTCACTGCCTGCTGTGTTTCCTGGACTCCTGAGCAAAGATAAAGAGTCAGTTCAGACCTGCAGTTGGTCCTCATGGTGTTTGAACTTGAATTCAGCCTGATTAGTTTTTCATGTCTTCTCCTCCATCATCAGTTATCAGGAGAGCAGACAGTCAAAGGTCAATAATTCAAACAAACACAGAGATTCTACTTACAGAGCAGACACAGCACAGATGTTTCCTTCATCGTCCTTCTCACTCATTTGAGCTTTTTTTCATTTCTCTCACTGACACCAAGTAAAGCCCCGCCCTCTTCCTCTGAGCACCAGCTTTACTATTGGTGCAGAGGCAGTGGGGGGTAAGTAAATTTTTTCATTATGTGAAGATACAAGTCACCAACTTATTTAAAAATTATAACTATAAACACACTTTCAAATTACAGACCAATTTCTAAATTACCGTTTTTATCCAAGGTTCTTGAAAAAGTTGTTTTTAAGCAACTTCAAGCATTTTTAAGTGAACATGGAATGTGGGAAAAGTTTCAGTCAGGTTTTAGAATGCGTCACAGCACAGAGACGGCTCTTTTAAGAGTTTTTAACGATCTGCTTTTAACTGTGGACTCTGGTAGTCCTGCAGTTTTAGTACTTCTAGACCTGTCAGCTGCCTTTGACACTGTGGACCACGAGATCCTTCTATCCCGCCTAGAACATGAAATTGGCATTAAAGGCACGGTTCTGACTTGGTTCAGATCTTATCTTACTGATAGAAGTTTCTCTGTCCATCTAGGAAACTGTTTTTCTACCACAGCAAAGCTTTCTTGTGGAGTGCCTCAGGGGTCCATTCTGGGCCCAATTCTTTTCTCATTGTATATGTTGCCTCTAGGGTCGATTTTTAGGAAACATAATATTTGTTTCCACTGTTTTGCTGACGACATCCAGGTGTATATGCCCATCAAACTGAACAGCAGAGATCCATGGGAACCCCTGCTGAACTGTCTAAGTGACATCAAGTCCTGGATGAGAAACAATTTCCTAAATCTTAATGAAAGCAAAACCGAGGTCATATGCTTTGGTAAATTTGACCCCTCAAGCTACTCCTCTGGCACTCCGAGTCATTTGGCTCCTCACTGTCGTGATGCTGTGAAAAATCTGGGTGTCATTTTAGATAGTATTTTTAAAATGGAGAAGCAAGTAAGTGCTGTTACCAAAATCAGTTTTTACCAACTCAGAGTCATTGCCAAGGTAAAACCTTATCTCCCACAGCAGGACCTGGAAAAAGTTATTCATGCTTTTATTACTTCCCGCCTGGACTACTGTAATTCTCTGTACTTTGGCATAGATCAATCATCTGTGCGCCGCCTGCAGGTAGTCCAGAATGCGGCAGCTCGTCTTTTAACCGGTTTAAAAAAGCATGAACACATTACCCCAGTCCTGTCATCCCTTCACTGGCTCCCTGTCCGTTTTAGAATCGATTTAAGATTTTATTGCTTACTTTTAAAGCCTTAAACGGACTGGCACCTTTGTATCTGTCTGAGCTGCTTCACTGTCACACCCCTGTAAGAGCTCTGAGGTCATCGAACCAGCTGCTCTTACAGAGGCCTAAAACTAGACTAAAACAGAGAGGTGATCGAGCTTTTGCAGCAGCAGCACCAAAGCTATGGAACGATCTACCTCTCCATATCCGCACAGCTCAGACGATACACACATTTAAATCTCTATTAAAAACACATTTCTTTTCCTTGGCATTTGGCTGCAGTGCTACCTCCTTTTAGATGATTGTTTTATGGTATTTTATGGTACTTGTTTTAAACGTTTTAATTTTTAATTTTCTTATGTTATTTATTGTTCTTAATGTTTTTATTTATTTATTTTTATTTTATTATTTTATTTATTTATTTATATATTTTTATTTTTATTTAGTATAGTCCTTGGGGTTACAGATCTTGTACAGCACTTTGGTCAACGTCGTTGTTTTAAATGTGCTTTATAAATAAACTTGACTTGACTTGACTTGACTTGCAGTGTTTTGTTTTTTATTTAAATTAAAACATTCATCAACCAGTTTCGATAGCCGGGGTTCGGTCCGCCAGGGCCTCCGCCCTCGACCACCGCCCAACACACACTGCACCCGACCCCTACGACGCCTCCTGCGGGTGGTGGGCCTACAGGAGCGCGGGCCCATGTAACCTCTTTGGGCTGCGCCTGGCCGACCACCACGGGCTAATGCCCGGCCACCAGACGCTCTCCCTCAAGCTCCCTCCTCAGGCCTGACTCGAGGGTGGGGCCCCAGTAACCCTATCCCGGGCAGGGTAAACTGTTCCCTTGGTGTTACAAACATAGGGGTCTTCTGAACCGCTCTTTGTCTGGACCCTCACCCAGGACCAGTTTGCCATGGGAGACCCTACCAGGGGGACAAGCCCCCGGACAACATAGCTCCTGGGATCACTGGGACACACAAACCCCTCCACCACGATAAGGTGATGATTCACGGAGGAGGGTGGAGTGCCTTCTCCGGCTCAGGAACGAGTTCTTGTCCCAAGTGGAGGAGTTCAAGTATCTCGGGGTCTTTTTCATGAGTGACGGAAGAAGGGAGCGGGAGATCGACAGATCGGGGCTGCTCAGAAGCAGCCCCGATCTGTGCTGTAGTTTGGTTCCTGATCATTTGCATGTAGTGGACGTCCCCCTCAGTGAGAGAGGCAGATATGAGCTGAAACACAGGTGACTCTGGTCTAAGGCTGAGCTACCAGACACTTTCCATTGAGTTCCCTCCCCAAGTTCAAGTTCAAGTTCAAGTTCAAGTGTACTTTATTGTCAAAAATCTATGTAACAGGGTTAGCACAGAAGTTCGAAATTGCGTTTGACCAGTCTCCAATGTGCAAGTTTAAAAACAATTAAATAGGACATTCACAATAATCTCTCTTTACATACACACACACACACACACACACACATGCACACATACACAGATAACCTACTCGTACATGAAAAGGCCTGTCTCCAGGGTGGGATATGGTAATCCTGTCCTGAGCAGAGTAAACTGGCCCCTTGGGCATTGCTTCACAGGGGGTTTGTAGCTGAGTGAAGCTGACACCCACCCACGTGAAAAATTCCAGCAAATAGACTGAGCGGTTAGTGCTTCGTTTGTGCTGGTTTGTGCCGTTAAAAGTAACGTTTGTGCTGCTTTCGTTTTTGAGTTATTAAAAATGATTTTTTAGGTCATTCAAAGGTCATCATCCCCCCATCATGCTCCAAAACAAACCAGAGTGGTCTACTTTTTTAGTGCTTCGTTTGTGCTGGTTTGTGCCCTTAAAACTAGCGTTTGTGCTGCCTTCGTTTCGGAGATATTAATTATTATTTTGGCCGATAATGTCACACCCCCCCCCCACACACACACACCACCACCACCACCAACACGTTTTTTCAAAACGTGTGTAAAAATATAGTAAATAATAAAGTTATATACAGCTATTCTCATTAAAAAGCAGGAACGGCCTCAGGTATTTTTCTGTACAACTATTTGCAGAGTGAACAGAAACAACACTTACCGAATGTCCTTTCCTGCATTGACAACATCCGACAAATTCACACTGAATGAATTGGTGACAAGAAAGTGCTGAAACACACCGACGCATAACCAAAACAGTAATTACAGCCTGCAGCAGGTGATTCATTGTCTTCTAACTAGGTGAAGACATGTGATCGCCTGACAGTAAAACATAACACTGACCGGTAAGCAGCACAAAAGAATTAAACTACCGTATTTTTGGACCATAAGGCGCACTGCATTATAATATCTTTATAATATCATTATAATATCAATGAATGGGTCTATTTTCATATTACGCGCAAAGATACGGGCCAGCATAGATGAAAATAGGCCAGGAACATGTAGAATAAAATTCATCGTTTTCTGCAGTTTACTGCGTACGGTTTCTATTTTTGGAACAATGTTTCCACTTCTTGTTTAATTTATCTCCGGCAGCTTTGGCTGCTGTGGTATCTGATCTTTGTGTTAAACTGTGTGTTAAACTGCTATGTATAGGTTTTCTCTTTTAGGATGATGGCCTTGAGTTCAGGGCTGCTTTGATCAGTAAATGGTATGAGAGAGTGTAACCGCTTGTTGCTTTCTCTCCAAAAAAAAAAATGACCTCACATACATGCAGGAAACAAGCTATACCTGGTTTTTCAGAAAATACTTTATGTAGTGTCTGTACTGCTATGCTAAAGCTCTATGTATGCATATGTGGTCTCTTTCCTTAAAGTCTTTACTGGGTTGTGCAAAGGCCATGAAGGTTTGGCATCCCCCACAAAATGAATGCATGTATTGTCTCTTCTTCCTTAAGGGCTCAGGCAAAGGAAATGTGATGTAAACATCCCCCACAGAAAGAATGCATAGAAGGCCCTTTGCAGGATCTCTGGCATGCCATATAAGGAATGACCATATGTTTAGCTGTAGGTTGTAGGATGGAGCTGTTTTATAGCCATGTATGGAAAGTTAGGATGTGGGGGTTGCCAACACTACGCTATATAAACTTTGTCTCTCCTTTGTTTAGTGGAGTTAGGGAGATTGGGCCTCCTGTCCCCCGATGGCTTTACAAAGCATCGGTTTGACATTGTCTTTTTTGTAAATAAACTTTATGTTATACATTAAGACTGTCGGCGAAGGATTTCTTCAACTACACCATCATGAAACAACATTTTTGGTCACACAAACAACTACAATTTTGGCGTCACTGAACTGAGAACTGCTTGTGGGCGACAGCACGCGGTCGGCTTCTGGGGAGCTCATGGCCAGGAGCCGCCTTGTGGAAGTGAGTGTGCTTTTGTTTTATTCGAGCTCACACAGAAAAAGCACCTGTGCTGGAGGATTTTTGGTTTTTGTGTGTGTTGTAGTTATCCTTCGTTTTAAATTTTTAAGTTTTTGTGAGGTTGAGAAGAAAAAAAAAAAGAGGGAGAGAAACAGTGTTAAGAAACGAGAGATAAGATGTTCAAAAGAGTATGAGTTAATCAAGAGTAATTAACAGGGTCCTGTGTTTTGACTTCATTCTTTTGATATGGCAAATAAAAGCAACTGGAGATTAATTGAGCGCCTCCTGCACCTTTTATTAAATGAACAGAAGTTTACTGTTTAAACTAGTACAATTTGGTGACCCAATGTGATGAAAGGCAGGATTAAAATACATTTTGGACACAACAGACAGCTACAGAGGCCTCTATAAAAAAAAAAAGCGGGTGAGCAGATCCCATTTATCTAAAATATCTGCTGATTGAAGAATACTAAATTAAGTTGGAAAGTGTGTCTATGATGTATAATTGTGACATCAGAGGAGCGAAGTCAAATAAAAAGTTAAAGAATAAAGTAAGTTAAGAATGAAGTAAAATAAGAATTAAAAGAAAAAGGGACATGGGTGAGGAGGTGAGAGCCCTGGTGTAGGAATGATCACCTCACTGAGAAGGACACCCTCGGGGTTTTTAATAGGTTTAAAGGTCCTTGCGGTCTGTTTAGGATATAAAAGCAACCATGTAACGGTTTGGAGGGACCGATCAGGATTTTTTCAACTACACCATTATGAAACAACATTTTTGGTCACACAAACAACTACACTGCTTTCCACACCTGCTGCGCTGCACTCACAGCTTGTTTCTGTCTAATATCGTCAGTAGAGTCATTTTGTGAATCGATTTTACAGAATTCAGTGAGGCCTTTGAACTGATCTGCCAGACCGGAGGAAATATGGCCATCGGCAGTCAGATGGCAGCGCTCAACTATTTGAAAAGCATACGCTGGGTGTTTATCAAACAGTATTTTGTTATCCTAAAATTAACACATAACCCTTGAGCGACATTCTGGTCCACACTCCATACCAGTCGGTGATGGTAATGCACCAATTTCCTTGCCCGGGGGTGTGTGTTTGTGTGTGTGTGACATTATCGGCCAAAATAATAATTCATATCTCCGAAACGAAAGCAGCACAAACGCTAGTTTTAACGGCACAAACCAGCACAAACGAAGCACTAAAAAAGTAGACCACTCTGGTTTGTTTTGGAGCATGATGGGGGGATGGTGACCTTTGGATGACCTAAAAAATAATTTTTAATAACTCAAAAACGAAAGCAGCACAAACGCTAGTTTTAACGGCACAAACCAGCACAAACGAAGCACTAACCGCTCAGTCTATTTGTGGAATTTTTCACGTGGATGGGGTGTCAGCTTCACTCAGCTGGGGTTTGTGTATCACTCTTCTCTGACCTTTTGCCCAGGACCAGTTGTAAGGGTGCCATTCACAGAGAAAGTGGAGGAATTTATCTATTATTATTCTTTATTCTTTAAAAATGTAACAACCATTTTTTAAAAAAAAGATCAGGAACGTTTTGAGATTAAGGTAAAAGCTTCAATACTCAAATAGTAAGGACAGACTGCAGGGAGAAAATAGACAAGAGCTAAAGTACAGGGGAAAATGAAAATATAAAATGTTAGTACAGTCTGAGTGATGACTTTGCTGCAAAATACAATTTAATAACAACAGAACAGAATTTCGAGTCATGAGTAAATAAATGAGGAAAAAGATACAAAACATGTAAAAGTCTGAACATGTAGATGATCTCTGGTGTGAGGTGCTGGGGGAGCAGTCAGAGAGCAGCAGCTGGACGTCAGTGGTTGGACTGGTGGATACTTCAGTGAAGAGTAGACGACGTCTGGCTCTGGTTTAAAGTCTGAACACAAACACACACACAGTTTGGTTAGCTTAGCTTAGCATGATGGCTGCAAACAGCAGCTAGCTTGGCTCTGTTACAGAGCAGCTGTACCTGGGCCTCCTTGATCTGATGGTTGTTGGTCCATAACTGACGTCTTCAGTTGTCACTGCTGAGTAGACTGCAGCTGAATCAGTGTCTGCAGAATAAAACACATTTACTGCAGGTACAACAACAGCAGCAGTACAGCTGTATCATTACGCTGCAGCTAAATGAGACAAAACATTTGTTCTGTTTGTAATGTTGCATCTTGAAGAGAGTAAATGATGATTTTTGGCTCATGAGTCATTGGTCGTCTGTTCCTCCATAATTCAGGAGAATTGCTGCTTGTAACTTTCTTTGTGTCCGTCACACATTACAGTAACCTGAGAGCTGTGATGGACCGTGAGCCTGATGAGCTGCTACATCACTGATGTTGTGCTTTATAAACCGCAGCAGCTTTCACAGCTTTTGCTCCTCTTAACACCTCTGCTGAGAAACACTGACTGACCACAAAGAACTGGGGGCTGTTTCTGAGAAAAAGGCAGCTGGACGACCACAAAGCTGCCATCTTTCTGCAGCGCAGACTCACACTCCATACTGTATACTCAGTATGGGCTCCATACTGGGTTCGGGTCCTACTGTCACGGCTGGGTGGACCCCAATGCAGGACACGGCGAGAGCAGGGTTAGAGAGAAGATTTATTGATATGTCTTCAATAAATACAAAAGCAGCAAACTCGAAGTGAGAGACTCAAAAGCAGGAACTCGAAACTCGAAAACTAGACGAGCCGACTGACGAGGACCCGAACCGCGAACTAAACAACACTGAGACTTAAATACATAGATGGAATGAGGGGAAGTGGAAACAGCCGAGCACAACAGGTGAAATGAAAAGGAATAATAACACAGGAAGTAAAACATAACACAAAACACAGGGAACACTGGAGTACCAAAATAAAACAGGAAGTACTAGACATAACAGATGCAGAGCTAACACAAAAGTTGTCAAAGGGAACATTACACAAAGAAATAACAAGGGAAACCAAACAGCACACTCAAACAACAAAATGAGAAACTAAACTATAACACTAAGAAACACATCCTGAAAAGAACAACAAAAAAAGCTACACAAAAGAAACTCAAAACACTGGGCCATCGGCCCAGGACCATGACAAAAGCAAGCTAACTAGCAGCAACTTTAGCCACAGGTAGCTAAAATATATACTGCTGCCTGTCAGTGCTGTAATGTTAAAAGGTTTACTTTCTATATTAATGTAAAAACACTGACAGCTTCCAACACTGTTGTTTAGAATAGTCTTTTAAATATTGACTTCAAAGCTATATGCCAAACCATTTCCATGTTCGGATGCGATTCATAATTTTCTCTTGCTTTCTTCTTGTGTCCATCTTTCTCAGCAGCAGCCCACCTAACAAGCACAGTCATCAAGATGTTACTACAGTGTGCCATGCTGTTCCAATAATGAACAAAAAACTCTGTATTTGAGTTTCTATGATTTTCCAGTGGACACAGAAATACGTGTCTGTTGAGGGAGAGCGATCAGGAGAGATGAGGGGCCAAGATTTAAAATCCTTTGAGGAGGAGGACAGTGTGTGACAGTGTGTGAAAGGAGACAAACCAGGTCAGAGCCTCCCTACAACTCACACTTCTTGGATGAACATTCATTACTGCAAGCAGCTGTGTTGGAAATCAAATCTCTCTAACATGTGCTTCTTTTTTTAATAGCTATTAATGAATAAATTGATGTGAAGAATTCTGTAAAATGTTTTGTAAATAGCTTGTATTGAGTGATATGCATATGTACATCTTTTACATTTAAATTGCATATTTTTGTACATTTTACACATTTGGCAATGGAGCATGAGGAGAAAAAATGCTCAAATTAAAGCTTCAATTGTGGAACAAAGAAATGAGGTTTGTGGCAGTTTATTGCAAACATTTAATAATTATATTAAACTGTACATGGAGCAGTGATGTTAAAAAATATATATTAGTACAATGCAATTGATATGCATTATGAAATGCATATCAATTGCATTTCAACATTAAACTAAATTCCTCAGGGTTTACAACTTAAGAAGACATCCATGGACACTGCTAAAAAAAAATAAAGGGAACACTCAAATAACACATCCTAGACCTGAATGAATGAAATATCCTTGTTCTGTACAAAGTTGAATGTGCTGACAACAAAATCACACAAAAATCATCAATGGAAATCAAATTTATTAACCAATGGAGGCCTGGATTTGGAGTCACACACAAAATTAAAGTGTAAAAACTCACTACAGGCTGATCCAACTTTGATGTAATGTCCTTAAAACAAGTCAAAATGAGGCTCAGTATTGTGTGTGGTCTCCACGTGCCTGTATGACCTCCCTACAACACCTGGGCATGCTCCTGATGAGGTGGCGGATGGTCTCCTGAGGGATCTCCTCCCAGACCTGGACTAAAGCATCCGCCAACTCCTGGACAGTCTGTGGTGCAACGTGACGTTGGTAGATGGAGCGAGACATTATGTCCCAGATGTGCTCAATCAGATTCAGGTCTGGGGAACGGGCGGGCCAGTCCATAGCTTCAATGCCTTCATCTTGCAGGAACTGCTGACACACTCCAGCCACATGAGGTCTAGCATTGTCCTGCATTAGGAGGAACCCAGGGCCAACCGCACCAGCATATGGTCTCACAAGGGGTCTGAGGATCTCATCTCGGTACCTAATGGCAGTCATGCTACCTCTGGCAAGCACATGGAGGGCTGTGCGACCCTCCAAAGAAATGCGACTCCACACCATTACTGACCCACTGCCAAACCGGTCATGCTGAAGGATGTTGCAGGCAGCAGATCGCTCTCCACGGCGTCTCCAGACTCTGTCACGTCTGTCACATGTGCTCAGTGTGAACCTGCTTTCATCTGTGAAGAGCACAGGGCGCCAGTGGCGAATTTGCCAATCCTGGTGTTCTCTGGCAAATGCCAAGCGTCCTGCACGGTGTTGGGCTGTGAGCACAACCGCCATCTGCGGATGTCAGGCCCTCATACCATCCTCATGGAGTCGGTTTCTAACCGTTTGTGCAGACACATGCACATTTGTGGCCTGCTGGAGGTCATTTTGCAGGGCTCTGGCAGTGCTCCTCCTGTTCCTCCTTGCACAAAGGTGGAGGTAGCGGTCCTGCTGCTGGGTTATTGCCCTCCTACGGCCTCCTCCACATCTCCTGGTGTACTGGCCTGTCTCCTGGTAGCACCTCCAGCCTCTGGACACTACGCTGACAGACACAGCAAACCTTCTTGCCACAGCTCGCATTGATGTGCCATCCTGGATGAGCTGCACTACCTGAGCCACTTGTGTGGGTTATCGAGTCCGTCTCATGCTACCACGAGTGTGAAAGCACCACCAACATTCAAAAGTGACCAAAACATCAGCCAGAAAGCATAGGTACTGAGAAGTGGTCTGTGGTCCCCACCTGCAGAACCACTCCTTTATTGAGTGTGTCTTGCTGATTGCCAATAATTTCCACCTGTTGTTTATTCCATTTGCACAACAGCATGTGAAACTGATTGTCAATCAGTGTTGCTTCCTAAGTGGACAGTTTGATTTCACAGAAGTTTGATTTACTTGGAGTTATATTGTGTTGTTTAAGTGTTCACTTTATTTTTTTCAGCAGTGTAGATGTCATGACAGAGATGATGTTTTGACAATATTTATTTATTTTCTGTTAATCTATTAGCTTAACTTGTTCTTCAAATAGCCATTTAGATAATTGGGGGATGAATGAATGCCTGGGTCTTCTAGGTTCTTGTTTGTCTACAGTGTTTATCTCCTGACATCAGACGGCTCACTGTGCGCCGTTCATCCTCGCTGAAGCTGTTCAGCCTGGGATGAGTGTCTTCCTACTCATGTCTGTACCCTTGCAAGAGTTTAATTTCTTAGGACATGATGCAGTAGCGGGTGGACAGTAAAAAAAGGTGCAGGTGTGTGGTGTGTCTGTATGCAACCGAAACTGCAGCACGCTCAGGCAGCACCAAGAAACCACATTTAACTTCCAAATAACAAACGATTGCGTATTTTTTGTGACGGGTGGCAACCCTAGTATATACTATAAGGACCTAATCAAGATTAGAGCCTAAAGATTTTCTATTTACAAAACAGAAAGGTCACATAATGTTATCTAGCTAACAAATGGACTAATGCTAGCCTAGTCTATTAATTAACAGCTAGAAAAGACAAAAATAGGTACCTCCATAACGTTCAATGAAGAATTTGTAGCCTTTGTCCAGTTTTGAACGTGTTGTTAGTGATAACTTGTCTGCATGTCATAGTATATCCTAAAACCATATTAGTGTAAACTCCATGGCCGTAGACATATGGCCAAAGCCGCAGGCATGCACAATCAATCTGCACAAGGATCCTGCTCCTTCCTGTTTATTGACCAATAGTAGAGGAGCTGGAGCAAGAATGCAGCCCTCCTCATTTGCATAATGAGGCAGAAATGCATACGGTAATGTAACAAGAGGAGACGAGGAAATGTAAAAAGAAGAAAGGCTTGTATAAGGAAAAGGAAAAACTATATATATATATATATATATATATATATATATATATATATATATATATATATATATATATATATATATATATATATATATATATATATATATATATATATATATATATATATCCATCCATCCATCCATTTTCTTCCGCTTATCCGGGGCCGGGTCGCGGGGGCAGAAGCCTAAGCAGAGAAGCCCAGGCTTCCCTCTCCCCAGCCACCTCCTCCAGCTCATCCGGAGGGACCCCAAGGTTTTCCCAGGCCAGCCGAGATACATAATCTCTCCAGCGTGTCCTGGGTCTACCACGGGGCCTCTTCCCGGTGGGACATGCCCGGAACACCTCACCCAGGAGGCGGCCAGGAGGCATCCTAATGAGATGCCCGAGCCACCTCAACTGGCTCCTTTCGATGTGGAGGAGCAGCGGCTCTACTCTGAGCCCCTCCCGGATGGCCGCACTCCTCACCTTATCTCTAAGGGAGAGGCCAGCCACCCTTCGAAGGAAACTCATTTCTGCCGCTTGTATTCGCGATCTTATTCTTTCGGTCACTACCCAAAGCTCGTGACCATAGGTGAGGGTAGGAACGTAGATCGGCCGGTAAATCGAGAGCTTCGCTTTTACGCTAAGCTCCCTCTTCACCACGACGGACCGGTGCAGCGTCCGCATCACTGTAGAAGCAGCCCCGATCCGCCTGTCGATCTCCCGTTCCCTTCTCCCATCACTCGTGAACAAGACCCCGAGATACTTAAACTCCTCCACTTGAGGCAAGAACTCGTTCCTGAGCCGGAGATGGCACTCCACCCTTTTCCGGCTGAGGACCATGGCCTCAGACTTAGAAGTGCTCGCTGTGCTGCGTGATGTCCCACTCCTCCTTTTTTTTAATTGCATTATACAGCTCACAACACATCATAGTACATATAGGGCCTTGGGGGGCAGGTGTGTCACACAGTGGTTAGTGGGTGGCACTGCTGAGGTGGCCCCACTTGTCTGTTCACTGCTGCCTGCACCTCAATTTTATTTACATTTTAGACATTGAGGGCCGTGGGGGGACAGTGTGGATGGGCGCTGTTATTCAGTGCTCATATTACATCTGTCCCTCCAATTTTAAAAGCACTGTAGTTTTCACACAGCCATACACATTCTTCTCAGTACATACACTCACATCACCCCCCCAACACGCTGAGTGGGAGGAGGGGGCGGGCGGGCCTTCTCACACCCCAGTTCCGTGCACCCCGCCTGGGATGGGGACTGGCTCATTGTTCGGGGCTGGGTTGGCTGCTTCCCTGGGTTGCCGCTGGCTTGGTGCTGGTACCCGCTCTCCCACATTAGGTGTCCATGTATGTTACATGTGCGTATGCATGAGTGTGTGACTGGTGCATGCGAATGTGCGTGCGTGTGTATGTGCGTGTGTGTACATGAGGGAACGACTGGTACGTGTGTGTGTGTGTGTATGTGCGTGTGAGTGTGAGTGTGTATGCATGAGTGTGTGACTGGTGCATGCGAATGTGCGTGCGTGTGTATGTGCGTGTGTGTACATGAGGGAATGACTGGTACGTGTGTGTGTGTGTGTACGTGCGCACCAACCCAGGATGTGCCTGGGTTGGTGGCTTGCCAAGCCTTGGCACCTGTGGGACACGGAGGGTGGGAGTTACCCCTCCTTACCGCTCCACGCTGCTCCCCACTGGTCGTCACTGCCGCCCCTGGGGTGTGGGTGCCCGTGGGTCCCGGGGTGTGTGGCCGGATGTCTCGGCATGGTTTTTGGCCTGCTCCCTTGGCGGCCGTGGCCTGGGGGTGGCTTGGGCCTCTTTGGCGCGTGGGGGGGCTCTGCCGGGTGTCGGGCTGCTCTCGGGCGCTTGGGGCCTCGGGGGCCGCATGCCTGGCTCGTGCTGGGGGTGCCGGCCTGCCGGGGGGGGTGGGCTGCCCGTCGCCTCTGGCTCTCTGGACTCTAGCCCCTGGATTGTGGGGGTTCCGTCTGTAGCCTCCCTCCTTCCTCTTCTGGGGAGTGTACGCGGTTGCCATCGGGATGTGTGGCCCCAAGTCTTCTGAGCTCCTGTGCTGTGGATAGCCTGGGTCCCCTGGGTCCTTCCCTATCTGCCTCTGGATCGCGGGGGGCATGGTTGCAGTTTCTCGCCCTCATTATCGAATACATTGCATGACAAAGGCGCATACACACACATTACTACAAACAATAAACTTGTGTGTGTGTGTGTGTGTATATGTAGGTGCATATGGGTGTGTATGGATGTGTGTGTGTGTGTGTGTGTGTGTGTGTGTGTGAGTATATCAACCCCTTTTATTTATTTATTTATTTATTTATTTTTTCTCTCTATCTCCTTTCCTTCTCCCCCCCCCCCCCCCCCCCCTCCCCTTTCTCCCCCCCACCTCTTTTTCTTGCCCCTTCCTTGTTGCCTGTCAGACTTGGCATGAATAACTAAATAAAAAGATAAATAAATTAAAATAAAATTGCAAACATTAACAAGAAGAGCCTATAGGAAACATATAGAGCTGTTCTTGTCAAAGCAAATATGTTTGGTACATCAGTGCATTCGGATCATCATTCCGATTGTGAAAGATGCCAGACATGACAGGCTAAAAAAAAAAAAAAAAAAAAAAGACTTAGAGGTGCTGATTCTCATGCCAGCCGCTTCACACTCGGCTGCGAACCGTTCCACTGTGAGCTGGAGGCCCCCCCCTGATGAAGCCAACAGAACCGCATCATCTGCAAAAAGCAGAGATGAGACTCTGAGGCCACCAAGGAAGAAGCCTTCCGCCACCTGGCTACGCCTAGAAATTCTGTCCATAAAAATTATGAACAGAATCGGTGACAAAGGGCAGCCCTGACGGAGTCCAACACCCACAGGAAACAAATCCGACTTATTACCGGCTATACGGACCAAGCTCTCACTGTGGTTGTACAAGGACTGAATGGCCCGCAACAATGGGCCAGACACCCCATACTCCCGCAGAACCTCCCAAAGAACACCCCGAGGAACACGGTCGAATGCCTTCTCCAAGTCCACAAAGCACATGTAGACTGGTTGGGCAAACTCCCACGCACACTCGAATATCCTTGAGAGGATAAAGAGCTGGTCCAGCGTTCCACGACCAGGACGAAAACCGCATTGTTCCTCCTGAATCCGAGGTTCGACTAACGGACGCACCCTCCTTTCCAGCACCCTGGCATAGACCTTACCGGGGAGGCTGAGTAGTGTGATCCCCCGAAAGTTGGAGCACACCCTCCGGTCTCCCTTCTTAAAGATGGGGACCACCACCCCGGTCTGCCAATCCAATGGCACTGCCCCAGATCTCCACGCGATGTTGCAGAGGCGTGTCAACCAAGACAGCCTTACAACATCCAGAGCCTTCAGGAACTCAGGGCGAATCTCGTCCACCCCAGGGGCTCTGCCACCAAGGAGTTGTTTAACTACCTCAGTGACCTCACCCCCAGTGATGGTCAAGTCATCCCCCTCATCCCCAGACTCTGCTTCCACTACAGAAGGCGTGTCAGTGGGATTCAGAAGGTCCTCGAAGTATTCCTTCCACCGTCCGACTATAGCCTCAGTTGAAGTCAGCAGCACCCCCCCCCCGCACTATAAACAGTGTGAGTGAAGCACTGCTTTCCCCTCCTGAGTCGCCTGACGGTTTGCCAGAATCGCTTCGATGCCGTCCGAAAGTCTTTTTCCATAGCCTCACCGAACTCCTCCCACACCCGAGTTTTTGCTTCGGCCACTACCCGAGCTGCATTCCGCTTGGCCTGTCGATACCTGTCAGCTGCCTCCGGAGTCCCACAGGCTAACCAAGCCCGATAGGACTCTTTCTTCAGCTTGATGGCTCCCTTCACCTCCAGTGACCATCATCTGGTTCGGGGGTTACCACCACGACAGGCACCAACCACCTTGCAGCCACAGCTCTGAGCAGCAGCCTCAACAATGGAGGTGCGGAACATGGTCCATTCGGACTCAATGTCCTCAGCCTCCCTCGGAATGCTGTTGAATTTCTGCCGGAGGTGGGAGTTGAAGATCTCCCGGACTGGGGCTTCTGCCAGGCGTTCCGAGCGCACCCTCACAATACGTTTAGGTGTGCCAGGTCTGTCCAGCGTCTTCCCCCGCCACCTGATCCAACTCACCACCAGGTGGTGATCAGTTGACAGCTCAGCTCCTCTCTTCACCCGAGTGTCCAGAACATACGGCCGCAGATCTGATGATACGATTACAAAATCGATCATCGACCTGCGACCTAGGGTGTCCTGGTGCCATGTGCACTTATGGACATCCTTGTGTTCGAACATGGTGTTTGTTATGGACAAACTGTGGTTTGCACAGAAGTCCAATAACAAAACACCATTCGGGTTCAGATCGGGCAGGCCGTTCCTCCCAATCACGCCCCTCCAGGTCTCACTGTCATTGCCCACGTGAGTGTTGAAGTCTCCCAGCAAGACTATGGAGTCACCAGATGGAGCACTCTCCAGCACCCCACCCAGCAACTCCAAAAAGGGTGGGTACCCTGAACTGTCATTCGGCGCATAAGCGCAAACAACAGTCAGGACCCGTTCCCCAGCCCGAAGGCGCAGGGAAACTACCCTCTCGTCCACCGGTGAAAACTCCGACGTACAGGCAGCAAGCCGGGGGGATACAAGAATACCCACCCCAGCTCGCCGCCTCTCACCGAGGGCAACTCCAGACTGGAACAGAGTCCAGCCCTTCTCCAGGAGACTGGTTCCAGAGCCCAGGCCATGCGTTGAGGTGAGCCCAACTATATCTAGCTGGTATCTCTCAACCTCACGCACCAGCTCAGGCTCCTTCCCCACCAGAGAGGTGACATTCCATGTCCCAATAGCCAGTTTCGATAGCCGGGGATCGGTCCGCCAGGGCCTCCGCCCTCGGCCACCGCCCGACACACACTGCACCCGACCCCTACGACACCTCCTGCGGGTGGTGGGCCTGCAGGAGGGCGGGCCCATGTAACCTCTTCGGGCTGCGCCCGGCCAAGCACCACGGGCTAATGCCTGGCCACCAGACGCTCTCCCTCGAGCTCCCTCCCCAGGCCTGGCTCCAGGGTGGGGCCCCGGTAACCCTATCCCGGGCAGGGTAAACTGTTTCCTTGTTTTTTCACTCATAAGGGTCTTCTGAACCGCTCTTTGTCTGGACCCTCACCCAGGACCAGTTTGCCATGGGAGACCCTACCAGGGGGACAAGCCCCCAGACAACATAGCTCCTGGGATCACTGGGACACACAAACCCCTCCACCACGATAAGGTGGCGATTCACGGAGGAGATATATATATATATATATATATATATATATATATATATATATATATATATATATATATATTTATTTCTGCTTTTATTTCTAATCATGTCAGTTTTGGTCCTCCATATAAAGGAGGCCAAGGAGTAACTAAACATGTGACACTCAGAGCAGGAAAGTGCAGAAGGGACAGGAGAAGAAGCCATGTTGGCTAAGAGCTAAGCTACTAGCTGTGCTAAAGCTAGTGAATTCATAAAAACAATTATTTTAGGGTCTTTACCTACAATATAAAGTGGCTGTTGCTGTGATTTGGTGCTATACAAATAACAATGAATTAAAAACAGGGATAAATGACTCCATTTACTAAACAGTGGATGAATGATGTCCAGAGAACAATGGGTGAGTTTCATAAGTGAGTGATGAAGCTGACTGACTGCTGTGTCTGAAAAGTCTTCAGTGGGCATCAAATGTTGGATGAGATGATATTAATTTTTCAGTGAGACTGGTCTAAGTGGTCAGCAGTAGCAGCAACATAAGTGTTGTAAAAAAGGCTGTTCCGGGGGAGATTCAGCACGGGAAGTATCAGGAGACCTGGCTCGCTCTCTTCCTGCTGACGGCGGAGGGATTGAGAGCCGCCTGCGCATGAGCTACACAGGACGCGGTAGTTCAGCTGCGCCGGCTACGAGCGGAACGGGTGAAGAATATCGACTGTCAACCCAGAGGGAGATTGGTGCAGCGGCCAGTGGACTGTGTGCGTCTATTTCAAGTAAGGACTGGGGTTGGGAGTAATAGCTTAAGATGGTGTAGCATCTACGAAAAACATCTCAAGATGGCGCCGGTGAGGTCAGCAGCCGTCGTACCTGCTCCTACGCTTTGTTTGTATATATTAGGTTTAGCTCTAATTTTGGACTTTATAATTCCGCCTGCTCTGTGTCATATCACGTATGACAGACAGACTCTTTTTAATATCAGAATACAGCACTCTGGCTGTATTCTGACACCTTTTTCTCCCGACCCGACTTGGCCTCGGGAGATACTGCGTTTCCAGTGGGCCAGCTCAAACAAAGGACCCAGGTCACGGACAAGGCCCCGAGGGAAAAGAGCCGGCGTAAGAGAGAGGCTGAGGCGCAGAGCGCACCAAACACCACTGCCGAGCATCCTGTTGGCTAATGTCCAGTCACTGGATAACAAGCTGGACGAACTCAGGGCCAGGATACAGTTTCAGAGGGACATAAGGGACTGCAACATCATCTGTCTCACGGAGACATGGCTGACTCCCCTCATACCGGACCACGCCGTACAGCCGTCGGAGTTCTTCAGTGTTCATCGCACGGACAGAACGAGTGAGTCTGGAAAATCAAGAGGAGGAGGTGTGTGCCTAATGATTAATAACAACTGGTGTGACAGTAGGAATGTTGTCCTTCTGAAACAATCATGTTCACCTAACCTGGAGCTCCTAACCCTGAAATGCCGTCCCCACTACCTGCCCCGCGAGTTTAATTCGGTCATCTTCAGCGCCGTCTATATTCCACCTCAGGCGGACACAAACACTGCACTATCCGAGCTACATGAGGCTATTTCCACCTATCAGGCTAACCAGCGTGATGCGGCTCTCATCGTAGCCGGGGACTTTAACAGTGCAAACTTGAAAAAGCTGATACCGGAGTTGATTCAACACATCGACTGCCCCACCAGAGGAGAGAGGACCCTAGACCACTGCTATTCTCCATTCAAAGAGGGCTACAAAGCAAAGCCTCTTCCGCCTTTTGGGAAGTCTGACCACACCTCTGTACTTCTCATGCCGAAATACAAACAACGGCTCAGGCAGGAACCCCCTGCTGTGAGAGAAGTGACACGGTGGTCTGATCAAACAGAGGCCGCTCTGCAGGGTGCGTTGGATTCAACCGACTGGGACATGTTTCGCAGCAGCGCGGGCGGAGACATCGAGGAGTTTACGGAAACTGTTGTGGGATTTATTGGGAAAGTTGTTGAAGACACTTCACTTAGGAGGACCATCAGGACTTTTCCCAACCAGAAGCCGTGGGTGGATAAATCTGTCCGCGACGCCCTGAGGTCCCGCACCGTTGCCTACAACTCCGGCCTCGCCTCTGGGAACATGGAGGACTACAAGGTTGCATCATACAACGTCCGCAGAGCGGTGAAAGAGGCTAAACATCGCTACGGCCGCAGACTGGAACAGCAACTACAACAGTCTGACCCCAGGGGACTGTGGCAGGGACTACGCACCATCACGGACTACAAAGCACCACACACACACCCGGTGAGTGCCGACGCTTCTCTGGCTGATGAACTCAACATCTTCTTTGCGCGCTTTGAGTCGGGAAGCCGACAGCCCGCTGCGCTCCCGGCCGGAGGGGCGGAGACACTCACTGTGACGGAGCGCGACGTGAGGAGGGCGTTTAGACGTGTAAACACCAGGAAAGCGGCTGGACCAGACGGTATTAGTGGACGTGTCCTTAAGACCTGCGCTGACCAGCTGGCACCTGTGTTTACAGTGATATTCAACCTCTCACTGAAACTGTGTGTGATTCCCACCTGCTTTAAAAAGTCCATCATAGTCCCTGTCCCAAAGAAACCACACCCCAGCAGCCCCAATGACTTCAGGCCCATAGCACTCACCTCTGTGGTGATGAAGTGTTTTGAAAGACTCATCAAGACATTCATCACCTCCTCACTGCCCACCACCCTCGACCCACTACAGTTTGCATACCGGCCAGACAGATCCACAGACGACGCCATATCCTTCCTCCTCCACAAGACCCTTTCACACATAGACACTGGTAAGGGGAACTATGTGAGAGTGCTGTTTGTAGATTACAGCTCAGCATTCAACACCATAGTTCCCTCCAGGCTGGTCTCTAAGCTGCTGGACCTGGGCCTGGGCCCATCCCTGTGCAGGTGGGTTCACAGCTTCCTGACCAGCAGACCACAGGTGGTACGAGTGGGTCACCTCACCTCATCCTCCCTCACCCTCAACACTGGATCCCCCCAAGGCTGTGTGCTCAGCCCTCTGCTGTACTCACTGTACACCCATGACTGCGAGGCCACGTCAGAGTCCAACGTCATCATCAAGTTTGCTGACGACACTGCTGTTGTGGGACTAATCTCTCACAATGAGGAGACAGCCTACAGGAGAGAGGTCTCCCGCCTGGAGAACTGGTGCCAGGAGAACCACCTCCTGCTCAACGTCAGCAAAACAAAGGAACTGATCGTGGACTTCAGCAGGAAGCAGCAGAGGGACTACCATCCACTTGTCATCAGTGGTGCTGAGGTGGAAAGAGTGGACACCTTCAAATACCTGGGAGTGACCATCTCACAGGACCTGTCCTGGACTCATCACATAAACATCACTGTGAAGAAGGCCAGACAGCGTCTCTACCTCCTCAGGCGGCTGAGAGACTTCAAGCTCCCACTCAAGGTGCTCAGGAACTTTTACACCTGTACCATCGAGAGCATCATGCGTGGGAGCATCACCACCTGGATGGGAAACTGCACCAAGCAGGACTTCATGGCCCTAAAAAGGGTGGTTCGTTCAGCTGAACGGACCATCAGAACCACCCTCCCCAACCTGCAGGACATTTACACCAAGCAGTGCAGGCTGAGGGCCATGAAGATCCTAAAACAGCCCAGCCACCCTGGACACTCTCTCTTCTCCCTGCTCCCATCAGGCCGGCGTTACCGCTGCCTGAGGGCTAAGACTGAAAGGTTGAAGAAGAGTTTTTACCCACAAGCCATCCGTCTGCTCAACTCTGAGCCCTAACTGGACCATTATTGCACAGTGTAAATATTATAATTTAAAAAGTGTGTATAGTGTATAGTATATAGAGTATAGTGTATAGTGTGAATTACTTTTTTTTATTTTTATTCTTCTTATTTATATGTGTGTGTATATAAGGTTGCAGGTACAAAATACATTTCACTGTGCATTGTACTGTGTATAACTGTGCATGTGACAAATAAACACTATCTTATCTTATCTTATCTTACGCCCTGGACTGCCGTGATGTTGCTAACTGCTAGCCCAAGGAGCGCGTTATTTCCGGCGCAGCATGTTAGGGTTGTATTGTATTATATTGTGTTGTATAGTATTGTTATCTGTTAGACTGGGCTGGTGGCTGGTTTAGAGGGGTAATTATACGGAGATTCCCTACGTTTTATGTGATCGCGGGACGCACCCGTGCCGCGCATTAATCAGAGTAATTAGCAGAGTGAATGCCACTCCGAGTGCGACTGTAAGCGGTCATGTTTGTGTTCGCTTCAGAGACCAGCAGAGGGTGCCACTGGATCGTTGTAAAGAGTATACCTACTAGTTATGTGCATTATATGTTAAGTCTGGGGAGTAAGGTTATTTACTGAGCTATGGTTGCTGTGTTATAGTTAAACCTGTTTTGGTGGTTCTTGTTGCAGACCACACAAATACCCACACACCTGCACCCCCGCAGACCCATACTACTGACCCTATGCGACCACAACCTGGTGGAGCTAGGAACAGCTGTAACTGTCTTGGTGGTGGAAATAAAGCAAAATAAAGCGAGCAAGACATCCGTGTGGTTCTGACCGATCACCTGCTGCGGGTCCCAATTCAATAATCTGGCATTAGTAGTGTAGAGGAGGCAGACTGCCCCAACAAAGTGGTCCTTCGAGCCGGATGAGGAGTCTACAGCAGATAAGGATGTCTACAGCACAGGAAGACGAGGTGGGTATGTGTGTCAGGAGGCAACAATCCCTCCCCGCATATCCGGACAACGATGACCGATCTGGGTTCCCAGCCAGATCGGGGCCACCACCAGGCATGGAAACTCCTTCCTCAACGCAGGATAAATTGGGAGATGGAGACCACCACAGCAGATACTTCACACGCTCGGCCTCCCCGATTAGCCAGGAACCCCATAGCCCAGAGCAGGGGAGGAGAGAACGTCATGATCTCGAACTGGAGAGGGACAGCCTTCTAGCATCGGTGGAGAAGCTGAGACTCCAAAACGAGCAGCTCAGGGTCAAGCTTGAGCACCACGGCTTGGTGGAGGGGTATCGGCAGGGGGCTCCCCAGGGGACACTGCACAGTACAGGTTCCGGCTTTAGAGCCACAGCCTTGCGGCCAGGCTCTCCAGAGGGTTTTCTTAGTGGGGCCGCATCATATCCACAGCATGCGGTCAGAGTTTCCGACCAATATTGGGGGAGACACGACTTTCCGTCTGACCCAGGGCGCGCGGGGCCCTACGCTTCACGTAGGGTACCCAGGACAGGAGGGGAGTATTACACCAGCGATGGCCAGGAATGGTGGCGCAGGGACTCCCCCGAGCAGAGACGGGGCTACAGCCCTGAACGGGGGTGGGGTCCGGGTCATGGACCGGAACGGCACCAATCCAGCTTCCAATACATGGGCCCACCGGGTGGGCGAGAGAGCGTGTATAGGGGGCCGGCGCCTACCATCCCAGATTTCAGCCGCCCGAACCCTAGGGAGTTTGCGAGACTCCGAATGGCTCTGGAGAACCTGCTGCCAGAGGGAGCTTCGGAACGCTTTAAGTTCCAGATATTAGTTGACCATCTGAAATTGGAAGAGGCACTGCTTGTCGCAGATTCCTATACCAATTCGGATTACCCCTTCACGGACACTATGGCCGCCTTGAATCGGCAGTATGGGCCGGCGCACCAGCTTGCTCTGCAGCGCATCGCGGAGCTCATGGATGGGCCCAGCATCCTAAGTGGGGACATTAAATCCTTTAGGTTGTTTGCCTTGAGTGTCCGCTCGCTGGTGAGCATGTTAGAGCAGCTGGGGCAGAAAGGATGGGTGGAGCTGGACTGTGGTTCACATGTCACCCGCCTGCTGGGTAAGTTACCGCACGAGCTCAGATCTGGGTTCAGACGGTATATACACCCTCTGCGGATCCCGATCCCCACGCTTCGGGATCTGGCTCACTGGTTAGAGTATGAGCTCCAGATCCAAGATGATATCGCACAATACCGCCCCAAGAAAGATATTGATGCCAGGCCCAAAGACCTCCGGCCTACTACGAGGCTACCTACCAAGGCTTCCATTCTCATGGTAGGTACCGAAACCAAAACCGAGGGAGGTGCCGCTAAAGGGCTAGGCCAGAGTGCGAAGAAATTCTGCCCATTCTGCGACAATGACAAGCATTCGCTGAATAACTGCTCAAACTTTAAGTATCTGAGCACAGCGCAGAAGCGTAGTTGGATACAAGAGAATAACCGTTGCTGGAGGTGTGGTAGGGAGCACAGAGCCTCAGACTGCAACCTGAAGATGCTCTGTAAGTCCTGTAATAATAAGCATCTCCTCGCCCTGCATTATCTTAATGCACCAGCCAGTGGGAAAAAGGACGGAGGCGATAAGAGGTCAGACATTGGGGCGGCTGAGGCCAGTGAGGCCACACCTACCCCAGCGGTAGAGGAGGTGTTCTACATCGGCAAACCCCCGCAGGGGAGCCGCGTGTTACTTAAAGTCACCAAGGTCATTTTGCGGCATGGCACTCAAACCATGGAGACTTACGCGGTGCTTGACGACGGGTCAGAGCGCACCTTACTGCTGGACCCCGCTGTACAGCAACTGGGGCTCCAGGGCCAGCCCGAGGACCTGCCCTTTCGGACGGTGAGACAGGAGCAGCATGTGCTTACAGGAGCATCGGTCGCGTTCTCCATCTCACCAGTGGGCTGTCCAGATAAGGTGTACCGCATAGAAGGGGCCTTCACGGCACCGAAGCTGGGACTAGGGCAGCACACCTATCCGGTTAAGGCGTTGAAGCGCAAGTACCGGTATCTGAAAGGGGTTCCTATCCCATCATTCAAAGATATTGTCCCATTGCTGCTGATTGGCTCAGACTACCCCCACCTGGTGACCCCAGTTGAGTCGGTAGTCCTGGGGCCCCCCGGGGCACCTGTGGCAGTCCGCACTCGCCTCGGGTGGACACTACAGGGGCCAACCAATAATATCAAGGCGTATCTTTGTGAGCAGCATTGCCTGTTCACCAGTTATAGAGCCCCACCAGCCGACATTCAGCAGCATGTCGAGAAACTGTGGCAGTTGGATGTGCTGCCATGGCGAAATGAGAAGGCTAGTATGAGGTCGCGACAGGATCAGGAGGCTCTTAGCAGTTTGGAACAAGGGACTGTGCGGGTCGAGGTGAACGGCATTTACCGTTATGCTACCCCTCTACTGCGCGTCCAAAACTTCCCGAACCTGTGGGCACCTAAGGAGGCGGTGTTGCCTCAGCTCAGGAGTACTGAGAGGCGTTTGGCTAAGAACCCTGACATAGCCCGAGTCTACAACGCCGAGATCCAACGACTCGTGCAGGCCGGTTATGTCGTCAAGCTACCACTTGACCAGGGCCAGACTGTTAACAGTTGGTACATCCCGCATCACCTGGTTGAGCACAGTGGCAAGCATCGAGTGGTTTTCAACTGCTCTTTCCAATTCAAAGGGGTCGATCTGAATGAGCTTCTGCTTCCTGGCCCAGCACTCGGCCCTACCCTACTCGCTGTTCTCCTACGTTTCAGAGAACACAGCGTGGCCTTTAGCAGTGACATAAAGGGCATGTTTCATCAGGTTAGACTCTTACCAGCAGATCAACCTTTACTCCGCTTTGTGTGGAGAGACCTCAAACGGGATGAACCGCCCACGGTATATCAATGGGCCTTGCTTCCCTTCGGTACGACCTGTAGCCCCTGCTGTGCAATCTACGCCCTGCAGAGGCACGTTACCGATCACACGCGGCCCGGTGATCCAGGGCGGGACGTGGTACTGAGGAACTTCTATGTGGACAACTGTCTACATAGTGTGGCCTCAGTGGACCAGGCTAGGTCTATTATCCAACAGTTGCAGTCTCTTCTGGTTGAGGGGGGCTTCGAGCTGCGCCAATGGGCTAGTACGCATCCGGACACCATCCGTCACATCCCAGCGGAGCTGAGATCGGCAGGTGCCGAGAGATGGATAGCCCAAGGGCACCCCGGCCAGGCCGAGTCCGCCCTAGGCCTGCAGTGGAACTGCCATCAGGACATCCTGTCCTTCAAACATCGGGCATCCCTGACGAGGCCAGATTGCATAACGCTGCGCTACATTTACCGAGTGCTAGCGAGCCAATATGACCCCCTTGGGTACCTTGTACCCTACACAACCAGGGCCAAGGTCATCGTCCAGCATTTGTGGGAGAAGAAGCGAGACTGGGACGATCCCGAGCTTCCCGAGCACCTGCTTGCTGCATGGCGAGGGTGGGAGAAGGAGTTGTTGCATTTACCGAATATAACCCTTCCCAGGTGTTACACTAGTCCACCATTAGACACCATGGACTGTCAGCGGGAGATACATGTGTTCTGTGACGCCTCCGAACAGGCCTATGGCTTGGTAGCCTACCTCCGGTCGGAGAGGCCCGGGCAGGGGGTGGAGGTAGCCTTTGTCACTGCTAGATCTAGAGTTGCTCCCAGGAAGCAGCAATCGATCCCGCGTCTAGAACTATGTGCAGCCTTGACAGGAGCCCAAGTGGCCCAGCTCCTCAAGACTGAGCTCACGTTCCCTGTACAACGAGTGGTACTGTGGACGGACTCGACCACAGTCCTAACCTGGCTTCAGTCAGAGTCGTGCAGGTACAAGGTGTTCGTCGGCACACGTGTGGCCGAAATTCAGGATCTCACGAAGGGAGACACGTGGAGGTATGTAGAGTCGGCCTCCAACCCTGCTGATGATATAACCCGTGGGAAACCTCTTCCCACCCTAACACCCGAGAGTCGGTGGGCTCGGGGGCCGGGGTTTCTGGGGAGTAGCCCGGATGTATGGCCGTCAACTCCGCCTCTTCAGATTAGTGCAGAGGAATGCGAGGAACGCAAAAGAACGATTTTCTGCGGTCTTACTACCGGGGGGGGTCTCCTGCCTGATGCAACCCAGTTCTCTACCTTCAGAGAGCTGCTTGCCGCGGCTATTCAGAGCCTCCACGGGGCGGCCTTGACCAGCGCCATGGCTGAGGATTACCACCAAGCTCAGCAATCCTTGCTATGTCAGGTGCAGCTGGATTGCTTCCCCACGGATTACGCCCAACTGCAAGCCGGTAAGCCGGTTGCTAAGAACAGCCGCCTGATTACCCTGGCCCCTGAATTTGAAACTGGTGACCAGCTCATCCGGGTAGGGGGTCGTCTTCGCCACAGTAGTCAGCTAGAGCCAGATGTGGTGCATCCAGTTGTACTGGATGCCAAACATCCGATCACCCGTTTGCTGATCCAGGACTATGACCAACGATTGCATCATCCAGGACCGGAGAGAGTCTTCGCTGAGATTCGTCGTAAATATTGGATCCCAGGAGGCAGGGAGGCCATCCGGCATCTCCAACGGAAGTGCTCTGAGTGTCAGAAATGGAGGGCCAAGCCACAAGTCCCTAGAATGGCTGACCTGCCCCCCTCGAGACTTCGCTTGTATCAGCCGGCCTTGTACTCTACAGGAGTTGATTGCTTCGGGCCCTACTTGGTGAAGATCGGTAGGAGGACTGAGAAGCGCTGGGGGGTTCTGTTTAAATGCCTGACCACCAGGGCGGTACATATTGATCTGCTCTCGCACCTGGATACAGACGCCTTCCTGATGGCATTAAGACGTTTCATAGCCAGAAGAGGCAAACCTTTCGAGCTACTCTCCGACCAAGGAACCAATTTTAGAGGGAGCAATCGAGAACTGCAGGAGGCTTTCATGGCCCTCGCACCAGACCTCCAGACCCAGCTGGGCCCTCAGCAGATACGGTGGAGGTTCAACCCGCCTAATGCACCCCACTTCGGGGGCTGCTGGGAACGTGAGATACGATCTGTGAAGCAAGCGCTTCAAGTAACCCTGGGAGCCCAGTCGGTCACTGAAGAGGTATTGAGGACTCTGTTAGTGGAGATTGAAGGAATCCTTAACTCCAAACCCTTAGGCTACACTTCAACAGACATCGCAGACCCAGACCCGGTCACACCTAATACCTTGCTAGTTGGACGTCGGGACGCTTCGCTCCCGCAGGTGGTGTACCCTTCCTCAGAGCGCCTGAGCAGTAAACGTTGGCGCCATAGCCAGCTGCTGGCCGATCATTTCTGGAAACATTTTATCAGTTTCTATCTGCCTGGTCTTCAAGTCCGGCAGAAGTGGAATACAGAGAATCCAAACTTGCAGCCTGGCAAGACGGTTCTCGTTGTGGATCCTCAATTCCCACGTGCCCTGTGGCCGGTGGGTAAAGTAATCGGTGTCACGCCTGGACGTGATGGGAAAGTGCGGTCAGCGGAAGTGAGGGTGGGGGATAAGACCTACACTCGCCCTGTTGCCCGGCTCATCCAGCTCCCAGCTATCCCGGAATAGATATTACCCTTTGACAAGGAGAACGGTGGAGGCCCCCTTTTTTTTGGATGTACAGACTTCCTTCTGAAATCTGGGGGCGGCTGTAAAAAAGGCTGTTCCGGGGGAGATTCAGCACGGGAAGTATCAGGAGACCTGGCTCGCTCTCTTCCTGCTGACGGCGGAGGGATTGAGAGCCGCCTGCGCATGAGCTACACAGGACGCGGTAGTTCAGCTGCGCCGGCTACGAGCGGAACGGGTGAAGAATATCGACTGTCAACCCAGAGGGAGATTGGTGCAGCGGCCAGTGGACTGTGTGCGTCTATTTCAAGTAAGGACTGGGGTTGGGAGTAATAGCTTAAGATGGTGTAGCATCTACGCCCTGGACTGCCGTGATGTTGCTAACTGCTAGCCCAAGGAGCGCGTTATTTCCGGCGCAGCATGTTAGGGTTGTATTGTATTATATTGTGTTGTATAGTATTGTTATCTGTTAGACTGGGCTGGTGGCTGGTTTAGAGGGGTAATTATACGGAGATTCCCTACGTTTTATGTGATCGCGGGACGCACCCGTGCCGCGCATTAATCAGAGTAATTAGCAGAGTGAATGCCACTCCGAGTGCGACTGTAAGCGGTCATGTTTGTGTTCGCTTCAGAGACCAGCAGAGGGTGCCACTGGATCGTTGTAAAGAGTATACCTACTAGTTATGTGCATTATATGTTAAGTCTGGGGAGTAAGGTTATTTACTGAGCTATGGTTGCTGTGTTATAGTTAAACCTGTTTTGGTGGTTCTTGTTGCAGACCACACAAATACCCACACACCTGCACCCCCGCAGACCCATACTACTGACCCTATGCGACCACAACCTGGTGGAGCTAGGAACAGCTGTAACTGTCTTGGTGGTGGAAATAAAGCAAAATAAAGCGAGCAAGACATCCGTGTGGTTCTGACCGATCACCTGCTGCGGGTCCCAATTCAATAATCTGGCATTAGTAGTGTAGAGGAGGCAGACTGCCCCAACAAGTGTGGTTCATTATAGTATTAATTGTGTTAATGTCCTTGGTTTGTGAACATTGTTTATGATTAGCTGAGCAAAATATTGTTCCTTGGTTGTCATCAGTGAGTTCTGGTAATAAACAAGTTTTATAAATCTGATACAACAAGCACATGGGAAAATGCATTCAGCCCAGGGGTACCTGCAGTGTGTCTTCTGGGTGTATACACTCAAGCACCTCCAAATAAGAAAGAAAATCTACCTCTGATGAGTCTGATTGGCTGTTGTTGATGGGTCGATATTTTGATGTCATTGGTGATGTCATCTTCTCTGTCTTCTTCTTTATCTGCTGAAATAAACCAAAGTAAACACTAAAATCATTTAAGAATTTAAGTAGATCATAGATGTCAAATGTTCAGCTTCCAGACATGTAACATATCCACAGAATGAAGAAACAACTTAAACAACTTAGTGTGTCTGTAAAATCCACAAGTCTGAGTCTCACCTTCAGGTTTCCTGTGAACACATCGTCTCACCAGCAGAACCAGTGACACCAGTAGAACCACAACACAGACTGATCCAACAGAGGAGATCACAGGGAGAAGAGGAGGGGGACCTGTAGGTGGAGGTGTGGTGGTCGGTTTCCCTTAAACAAACCAAACACAGAAAAGTTATCGTCACATTCTGAATGCATTCACATCATTCAACATTCATTCAAGCAGGTTAGACTATACCCTTATTTTATTTTTTACAACATATATATTTTTATACATTTTATTTTCTGTATATTTTTAGATTATATTAGATTATTATATTTTAGAAAGTTTGACGTTCTAGTGGCCCTCCAATGTTACTGTACCTCCTGTATAATGACAATAAAGGCATTTTGTTCTATTCTATTCAGTACTGAAGTCACTTCATTGGCGCCCAGTTCAGAGTACTGAGTTACCTTTCTAATCCTTATGTTAGTTCATAAAGCCTTCAATATTTTGGCCTCTCCAGTACATCTCTGACTTGCTGACTGTTTAGAACCCAATGAGATCTTTCAGACTGTTTCCAGAATCAGATCTAAGGCCCCATTTACACAAGAAAGTTTTCAGATGAAAACAGCAAAGTTTTCCTCCTCCTGTGTCCTCCTTATGTGGTGGCAAGTTTCCATTTGTGTATTAGTCTTCTCACTCCCTTTTACTTTGACTTGTGCTTTGTGTTTTGTTTTACTTCCCTGAGTCTCGTTAGTGTCTGTGTGTTCACCCGTTGGCCCCAGCTCTTTCCACTCACATTCGTTCCCTCTGTGCATTTACTGTCTCAGTTTTCCCCTGGTCAGATGTCAGAGCCTTGTTGACCTTTGTGTCAGTGTTTTGTTTCTGCGTTCTGCAGGCTTTTTGTGTTCCTTCAGTTTCCTCCCAGTTCAGGTTTCTTTTAGTGTTGTTTTCTTCTTTTTCCTGTATTTATTTTGTTCAGCTGTAGAGGCTTGTTTTGCTTCGTACCTCTGCCTGCCCCTGCATCCTCCCTTTGGGTCCTCCCTTCCTCCACAAGCCACACGGCCTGCTTCTATGCACCATGATACCCTTTTACATAAGGAGCATTTTCAAAACGCTCCCATCTCTGCTTTGATGTAAATGGGCAAAAACACTACTTTTTAAAAACAGGGGCGCTGGCACATGAGCGCTACGATTGCAACGCATGTATCTGCACTGCCAACTTGTGGCCTGCAATAGGAACTGCAGCGTTTTCAGCATCTAGCGTTTCTGTGTACAGTCGTCCCTCGTTATATCGCGGTTCACTTATTGTGGCTTTCCTGTATCGCGGATTAAATAAAAATATTACTAATTCTGTTCCACATAGTTTTCACTATGCGATGTATAGGTATTAATGTAACACATAACTATGTTCATCACTCGGAGGAAGAGATCAGTTACGCCTACGCCAACAGTGGAAATAGAAGTTATGGCTGAGGGCGAAGATACTGCACCACCTTCATCGGCATCAGTACTGCACAGCTACATAATTCATCATCTTCATCCTTCAAGGTACAGTAAGAGTGTGGGAAAGGTTTACATGATTGTGGGAAGGGTTTATAAAGCCTTAAAATATGTATAAATAATAAAATAAATATAAGGCCGCTACTTTGCAGATTTTCACCTATCGCAGGGGGGTCTGTGGAACGTAACCCCCGTGATAGGTGAGGGATCACTGTAAATGGAGCTCGTCCCTCAAAAGTTTCCATCTGAACACACGGTACTTGTCGACAACAAAAACAGCAAAATGACACAGTTTCCACTGAAAACGTTCTCATTTAAATGAGGCCTAAAGATGTGTAGGCACCAGAAGCAGTTTCCACATACCATAGAAAATGAATATTTTGTTCTTGATTTGAAATGTCTCACTGTCACATCTCCATGGTCCTCAGCCCAGAAACAAAACGAGCTCTATACCCTGCACACCCACAACTGCAGCCCATAGTGGTGAGATTCTGTTTCTCCACGTTGGTCTCACAGACAGAGCATCCAAAAGACTTCCATACTTCCTAGCAACACCCCTGTAGTCGTGTGTGTCTGTGTGTGTGTGTAAGAACCATGTAGCTATTTCACTCAATTATGTTTTTGCTCCTGTTCATCTATTTGTCTCAATTAAACCAAAATTGATAAAACCTCTGCGGCTCACTTAAAAACCTGAAAATCCCCCAGAAACACAGACAGGTGAGTGTGTCACCTGTGACAGTGATCCAGCTGGATGGAGACTCTCCATGACCGCTGATGTCACACTTGTAGAGGCCTTCATCAGACCTGGAAACATGCTGGATGGTCATGTGACCTGTAGGCTGCTTCCTGATGAGGGAGCCATCTTTATAGAAAGCAGCTGGGAGGTTGGAGGGAGTGGTCTTTGTTTGACAGAGCAGAGTGACGTCATCTCCCTCCATCACAGGGAGGACAGGACTCTGCAGGATCACTGATCCACCTCAACACAGAGACAAACTACAGCATTTCATCCATTTACACACAGCTTCATCAACACTAACTCCACACACTCAGCTTACCAGAGACTGTGAGATTAACCATGTTACTGATGGCACCCTCTCTGGACTCACACCAGTAAACTCCACTGTACCATGTGCGGATGTAGCTGATGTTACAGGAAGAACCACCTCCTTCTCCCCACTCAGCTCCACACTGAGTCCTCTGTGCTTTGCTTGTGTTTCTCCTCAGAGTCCATCCAGCAGAGCTGTCGTCCTCCTCACAGCTCAGAGACACAAAGTCTCCTTCAAAGAACTGAGAGCTGCTGGGACTCACAGTCAGACGAGCTGTGAGGGTTACAATGAAACATGAAGCCAAACAGGTCATATTAGTGAGCATTGATCAGGTTGAAGCTGTGACAGAAGAAGGTTACTGACCTTGGTTTGTTGTGCAGCTCAGCAGTGAGATCAGAACTAAAGAGAAATGACACTCAGGTTGGTTTGAGGTGAACACAAAGAACAACTCCACACAAACAGCTGACAGAGCACTGCAGCTCTGTGCTGCCTGTAATATTCAATATGATTTCCAACACCTGGAATTCTCTTTTTATTAACATTTCTCACCACATCCAAACATTGTTACTGACATAAGTACTCAGAATTCATATGCTCTGCACCAGTTTCTATCTGAAAAGCTGAACTTTGACCATTGTGTGCAGAAAATACTGTGAGTATATACAAATATTCACTACTTCAGAATCACACCATAAATGTGTCCTCTGTGCAGCTGTGTTCATGTAATGAGTGAATGATTTGAGCTTTTCACTGCCTGCTGTGTTTCCTGGACTCCTGAGCAAAGATAAAGAGTCAGTTCAGACCTGCAGTTGGTCCTCATGGTGTTTGAACTTGAATTCAGCCTGATTAGTTTTTCATGTCTTCTCCTCCATCATCAGTTATCAGGAGAGCAGACAGTCAAAGGTCAATAATTCAAACAAACACAGAGATTCTACTTACAGAGCAGACACAGCACAGATGTTTCCTTCATCGTCCTTCTCACTCATTTGAGCTTTTTTTCATTTCTCTCACTGACACCAAGTAAAGCCCCGCCCTCTTCCTCTGAGCACCAGCTTTACTATTGGTGCAGAGGCAATTTTAACGATAAACACACAGCAGTGTTTTTTTTTAAAACATTTGTCAGTTCACAGATGAAGAGAAAAATCATCCATCCTCTGGTGTCAGTGAGCTGTAGTTTGGTTCCTGTCTTCCCCAGGCCTGTCTCCAGGGTTGGGCCACAGTAATCCTGTCCTGAACAGAGTAAACTGATCCTTTGGTCATTTCATTGCAGAAGTTTTGTAAATCACACTTTTCTGACATCTTGCCCAGGAGCAACTGACCTTTGGTCATATATGACAATACAGAGAAAACCAGAGCACAAGAACTTCAGTTTGATCTGAATTTAGAAGCAGGAAATTAGAGGTCATCCAGGCCTTAATGTCTTTAAGACATTCCTGCAGTTTAACTAATTGATGTGCATCATCTGGCTTCATTGATAGATGATGCACATATGTGCATCATATGTGCATCATCTATCAATGAAGCCAGATGATGCACATCAATTAGAAGAAGAAGAAGAAGAAGAAACAGCCTTTATTGTCCCACAGAGGGGAAATTTGGGTGTAACAGCAGCCGCAGTTATTATAAATATAAGTAAAGATATAATAATTCACACTATTAAGAAAAGAATATAAATATATATAAAATCAACAAACAAGATTAACCTTAATACTACTAATAATAACACTATATACAATGTGCATGATGTGCCGGACTATTTACAGTATATTATATATTATCCTACATTGTGTAGGCTATTGTGGTTTTTGTTGGGAGCAGTGATGGTTATAAAGTCTTACAGCTGCTGGGAGGAAGGATCTGCGGTAACGCTCCTTTGTGCACTTAGGATGCAGCAGTCTGTCACTGAAGGAGCTCTCCAGCTCAGCAACAGTTTCATGCATGGGATGGGAGACCTTGTCCATCAGTGATGTTATTTTGGTCAGAGTCCTTCTGTCTCCCACCACCTGCACTGAGTCGAGAGGACATCCTAGGACAGAGCGGGCTTTCCTGATGAGCTTGTCTATCCTCTTCCTCTCAGCTGTAGACAAGCTGCTGCTCCAACATACTGCTGCATAGAAGATGGCTGATGCCACCACAGAGTCATAGAAGGTCTTCAGGAGTGTCCCCTGCACTCCAAAAGACCTCAGCCTTCTCAGCAGGTAGAGTCTGCTCTGACCCTTCCTGTAGAGCGCATCAGTGTTATGAGTCCAGTCCAGTTTATTGTTTAGGTGAACACCCAGGTACTTATAAGAGTCCACTATCTCAATGTCCACTCCCTGGATGTTCACCGGTGTCCGTGTGGTGGGTCTGCGCCTGCGGAAATCCACCACCAGCTCCTTGGTTTTAGCGGCGTTGATCAGGAGGTGGTTCCGCTGGCACCAGTCCACAAAGTCCTGAGTCCACTCTCTGTACTCTGAGTCATCCTCACCTGTGATGAGGCCAACTATGGCAGAGTCGTCAGAGAACTTCTGCAGATGGCAGCGTGGGGAGTTGATGGAGAAGTCTGCAGTGTAGAGGGTGAAGAGGAACGGTGCCAGCACAGTTCCCTGTGGGGCCCCCGTACTGCAGACCAGCCTGTCAGAGACACAGCCCTGTGTCCTCACGTACTGTGGGCGGTCAGTGAGGTAGTCCAGTATCCACTCGAAGATGTGGTGGTCCACTCCTGACAGTTCCAGCTTGTCTCTCAGAAGTCCTGGCTGGATGGTGTTAAAAGCACTGGAGAAATCAAAGAACATGATCCTCACAGTGCTTCCAGGCTTCTCCAGGTGGGTCAGAGCTCGGTGCAGGAGGTAGATGATGGCGTCATCCACCCCGATGCCAGGCCGGTAGGCGAACTGCAGCGGGTCCAACGAAGACGACACCATGAGGCGTAGATGGTTGAGGACCAGCCTCTCGAGGGTCTTCATTAGATGCGATGTCAGGGCTACCGGCCTGTAGCTGCTAAGATCCTTTGGATGTTTGGTCTTTGGTACCGGTACCACACAGGAGGTCTTCCACAGTTGTGGTACTTTCCCCAGCTTCAAGCTCAGGTTGAACATGTATCCCATGATGCCACACAGCTGATCTGCGCAGCACCTCAGGAGCCTGGAGCTGATGCCGTCTGGACCAGCAGCCTTTCTCACCTTGATTTTACGTAGCTCCTTCCTCACATGATGAGTTGAGAGGGACAAGATGGAGGTGGGGGATGGGGGTTGTGAGATGGAGTCCTCAGAAGTGAAGGGGGTGGGTGATGGCTGAGAGCTGAGAGGTGTGAGGTCCCAAGAAGAAGAAAGGTTGGCAGTCATTAAAGATGGTGGGGCTGACAGCAGGGGGGACTGGGCTGGGGGAGGGGTGGGTGGCTGGTCAAACCTGTTAAAGAACTGGTTCAGGTTGTTCACCCACTCTAAGTCTCCCACAATCCTAGGGCTTGGTTTGTGGCCTGAAATTGAGTTCAAACTCCTCCAAACCCCACTGATGTTGCTCTGCTGTAGCTGGTCCTCCATCTTCTTCCTGTAGATGTTTTTTCCATCCCTGATTTTCCTTCTCAGATCCTTCTGCACGGCTCTCAGCTCCTCCTTATTTCCTGATCTAAAGGCTCTCTTCTTCTCCTTCAGGAGAGCCTTTATTTCGGAGTTGATCCAGGGTTTGTTGTTTGAAAAACACCGTACCCTCCTGGTGGGCACAGTGTTTGCCACGCAGAAATTGATGTAATCAGTGATGCAGTCCGTGATGCTGTCGATGTCCTCCCCATGAGGGGCACAAAGCTTTTCCACACAGTGGAGCTTAACTAATTGATGTGCATCATCTGGCTTCATTGATAGGTAAAGCTGAGTATCATCTGTGTAACAATGAAAATTGATGCAATGCTTTCTAATAATACTGCCTAAGGGAAGCATTGATTGAAGCATCAATAATTGGAAAGACTTCTTTGAACACTCTAGTAGGAATGGGATCTAATAACCATGTTGCTGGTTTGGAGGAAGTAACTATTGAAGTTAACTCTGAAAGATCAACTGGAGCAAAAGAGTCTAAACAAATACCAGCAGTGCTGAAAGCAGCCGAACATGAAGAATAATCTTCTGGTTATGAATCATTTTTTCTCTAATGTCTAAAATGTTATTTGTAAAGAAATCCATGAAGTCACTACTAGTTAAAGTGAAAGAAATACTCGGCTCTACAGAGCTCTGACTCTTTGTCAGCCTGGCTACAGTGCTGAAAACAAACCTGGGGTTGTTCTTATTTTCTTCAATTAATGATGAATAGTAAGATGTCCTAGCTTTACGGAGGGCTTTCTTATAGAGCAACAAACTCTTTTTCCAGGCTAAATGAGCATCTTCTAATTTAGTGAGACGCCATTCCCTCTCCAGCTTTCGGGTTATCTGCTTTAAGCTGTGCGTTTGTGAGTTATATAGGATAGAAATTAGATTCATGAGTAAATAAATGTACAAAAGATACAAAATATGTAAAAGTCTTAACATGTAGATGGTCTGTGAGGTGCTGGGGAGCAGTCAGAGAGCAGCAGCTGGACGTCAGTGGTTGGACTAGTGGATACTTCAGTGAAGAGTAGACGACGTCACAGAGCAGCTGTACCTGGGCCTCCTTGATCTGATGGTTGTTGGTCCATAACTGACGTCTTCAGTTCTCACTGCTGAGTAGACTGCAGGTAAAATTGAAATTACTGCAGGTAGAAAAACTGTAACAGAACAATCCTATCATTACACTGCAGCTAAACATGTCCAAAACATTTGTTCTGTTTGTAATGTTGCATCATGAAGAGAGTCAATGATGACTCTTGGCTCATGGAGTCTTTGGTCGTCTGTTCCTCCATATTTCAGAAGAATTGCTGCTCTCAGAGTGTTGATGTGATTTCAGTGAAACCAGATGAATGTGTGTGGATGTGACTGTTTGTGAGTCTCCTCGACTCCTCAGTGGATTTTAATTCTCATTAGTTTGTCCAATACAGCCAAACAACAACAAGAAAACTTGTAACTGTCTTTGTGTCCTTCACACATTACAGTAACCTGAGAGCTGTGATGGACCGTGAGCCTGATGAGCTGCTACATCACTGATGTTCTGCTTTATAAACCGCAGCTTTTGCTCCTCTTAACACCTCTGCTGAGAAACACTGACTGACCACAAAGAACTGGGGGCTGTTTCTGAGAAAAAGGCCGCTGGACGACCACAAAGCTGCCATCTTTCTGCAGCGCAGACTCACACTCTTCACCACAGCGCACAAAGCAAACACGCTCTCACAGCATGAACACTGTTGTTGGCCAAAGCAGTAACACTGTGGTGAAAATGCTCATCAGTTTCAGATCAACTGTGATCAACAACAGGAAGTTGCTGCTGTGGTTTCACATTCACGACTTTGATAAAGTTCATTTATTGGAACAAAGAACATTTTGTCGTTCACTCTGTTTCTTTATGCGTCTCATAGTGACAATAAGTTCATGTGCAGCAAAAACCTTTTGCTCAGTGACAACACTGCGGATGTTCTGTGGGCCAGAAACACCCCTGACATCTGGACCTGAGGCTGAGCCTTTGGTTAAAGACAAATGCAGCCTACAGAAAACTGCAAATGTGCCACATGTGGACCAAATAAACATTTCATATTTAATGCAATCACATACTGCATATATAATATGTTATACTTCTACTATTACTACTAAGAACATTGTGCAAACCAAGCAGCCTATAAGCTGTGTCCAGATTCAGGGGCCGCATCCTTCGAAGGACCCGGCCTATGTAAAGGACCCGCAAAGGACCCGGTCCTTTGCAGCCCACGAAGACCGCAAAGGCTGGAAGTGAGCGGCTGTGAAACTGGACGGTCTGTCCTTCATATCAGCATCACCTGCCCTCACCTCTGTGTAGCTCATGTCGCCTAGCAACCGTGACAGTGGAAGCACAGCTGTGTAAAAGCAGCTGGTTAAACGGAGAACAAACTTTTTCTCCTTTTTGTGGTTTAATTTTAATTATTTTATTCAAAATAAGCTGTTAAAACAAGCATGACACATTTCAGCATCAAGAATACAGCTGAGATAATGATTAATTTCCAACTATATTAAGTGAGACATTAATGTAGAATAAAACTATCCAGTTATGAAGCTTAACTTTAATTTCAGCCAAACCGATTTGCTGAGGAACAAATGAAACACTGAAACAAACCAAACATCAGCTGTTAGAGATCATCTGAGTGAGTTATATCTGTGCTTAACTTCCAAGCCAGCGGGGGTTTGAAAAGGATGTGCCGGCAGTCGGACGTTCTCTCCGGCTAAAGCGAGCCTCGATAGCCCGGTCAGCTGACAGCTAGCGAGGCGAGCTGCTGGTAGAGCAGCGGCAACGACAGCTCCGAAAACAGCGACGCACTTTTTGTAATTAAGAGATATCTTGATGAAACGAGCTGATATTTGAGGTTTACACATTTACATTCTCGCCTCAAAACACCTTAAAAGTTTATTTCACATTTCAATCTTTTTGGCCACTCTCCTCCGCCATTACATGTTTGAGTTTTGATGTGCAATGAATCATGGGATATGCTAGGCCACGAAGGATTCTTCAAATTTGAGAAAAGAAGGATGCATTCATCGACCACATTTGGAGAAGTCTGAATTTGGACAGCCTTCATATCCTCACTGTGACGTAATCGGCCTACAAATCCAGCCTTTGAAGGATGCGGCCCCTGAATTTGGACACAGCTATAGACTCAAATATGAAACTGTCCAACTTTGGTTCATATTATGAACAGTAATCAAAGAAAAACAGTAAGTACACTGACCCACAGCTTTGCTATGATATCAAGGAGATGAAACTGTCACAAAAGTCATATGTCTCCAGTTTTCAGTGCTGATTGGCTCTTTGAGAGCAGGGGTGTGTCCTATTTTTGCTTACACATTTCAGGATTCATTTCTCAATATAATATCTCAGAGTTTACTTTCTATTTTTTTTAAGACCTTTGACCTTGGATACTGCGGTGATGAGCCCCAGTCTACCACCTTTGGTTGATTGGCTGTTTTATTTATTTTGATGGTGTTCTACATGATGTCAGTGATGATGTCATCTTCTCTAGATTCTTGATCTGCTGAAATGATCAAAAATGAACAGCATTAGAAATTAAATATCTAAACAGATTACATTGTAGAGGCCTTCATCAGACCAGGAAACATGCTGGATGGTCATGTGACCTGTAGGCTGGTTCCTTTTGAGGGAGCCATACTGATGGCAGCCTCTCTGGACTCTGGCCCATGTGCGGGTGTAGCTGATATTAATGTCATGACTCAGCGTTTTTTGGTTTTGGACTTCCGAGTTTTGGTGTCACAGTTCTTCAGTTTGTCTCTGAAGTTGTCTGTGGTTTGAATTCTTGACCTTTGTACAGCACCAGTCAAAGGTTTGGCCACAGTGTGAGTCCAAACCTTTCACTGGTGCTGTTTGTCTGTGCAGGTTCTGTTATGGTCCTGGCCCAGTGTTTTTGTTCTCTTTTGTATTGGTCCTCAGTTTGTTCTTTCTGTTCTGTGTCAAGTCTGCGTCTTTGTTCCCCCATCTGACTTCCTGTTTTATTTTGATATTCATATAGTCCCTGTCTGTTGTGTTCAGTTTTGCGTCCCCTGGTCTCATCAAGTAATTAGCATCACTTGTGTTCCCAGCTGTTTCCACTCCCTTCATTATCCTCTTGTGTATTTAAGTCCTGTGTTTTTCTATGCCTTTTGTTGTGTCCTCATTGTTCTCCTGCTGTGTGTGCCCTGTTGTTGCCTTATGTCTGGAATCTAAGTCAAGTAATTTTGTTGTAAACCTGAACTGGTTCTGCTCAGCCCTGTCTTCCATTCTGCATTTGGTAAATAAATCTGAGTTTATATTTTACCTCTGCTTCGTTTATCCTGCACTGGGGTCCTCTTCCTGCCTGCCACACAGACATTTCATGACAGGTTCTCAGTCATCCATGTCAGAGTATCTCTGGAGCTTGGAATAATGGTAACTGGACTTCTTTTTGTTTCTTGAAGATGTTTCTCCTCTCATCCCAAAGGCTTCTTCAGTTCTCAGACCAAAAACTGTATTTAAACCCCTGTGGGCGTAGTTCCCTAGAGGTGGTTATGACCCTCTATTGTTCATGTGCATAATCACATGTACCAAGATGTGAAAGGAGGCGTGGGTCATTACAATCTTTTTGGGACTCTGCCCCATTCTATCAATTAAGATTCTTTTACTCATTTTTCAAACCATCCTCCCTCCTGGTCCAAAATGTCAACATTGGTTTCCTTGAAAGAGTGCTCTAAAGGAGAAAGGGCACTCTCCCCTGCTGTCTCTACTCTCCCTAATTACCTTGTGTGCATTTAAACCCTCAGTTTCCTTCAGTTCATTGTTGCATCCATTTTTCTTTTTTTTTTTTTAATTCCGATGGCCTCAGAATCTCGTCTCTGCTTTTTGCAGAAGATGGGGTCCTGTTTGCTTGGTTGGTGGCCTCCAGCTCGTACTGTAGTGGTCAGCAGTTGAGTGTGAAGCAATGGTTATAAGTCTGAGGCCATGGTCCTCAGCCAGAAAAGGGTGGAGTTGTCATGACCCAGGCAACGAGAGGACAAACAGGCGGTAGCTGATGTGAACAAAAGTGCAAGTTTATTTACAGTCCAATCGTGAGATATGCGAGGGCAGGAATATCCAGGGAAACAGGTATGGAACGACAGGTGGGAGTGGGTGGAGAGGATCGCGGTCCTGGAGGGAAACTGGGGAGATGAGGGAAGGCAAAGCAGGTGAGTGAGCGAACTGGTGAGTCCAAATGGCAGCAGTGGGCACGGCGTGGGATGGCGTGGTAAGCAGAGAACAGGATCAGTAGGATTTCCAGAGTGAGCGAGCAGGCACTGACACGAAGATCTGAGAGAGACAAAACGGAGAGCAGGTAAGTCACGGAAATCACACACAGTATAGGAGCCGACACTAACTGATAAGTAGTCAATGATCCAGCGAAGACTGATGGTCTGTTAGCAGCTTAAGAAGGCCTTCCTGATGAACCGATCTGCAACAGGTGTGGTGAAGCAACGCCCAACGTATCCGCCCAGGAGGGGGCGGAGACACAGAAACCCATCGCCGTGATCCAAAGGACAAACAAAGACGCACAAACACACAGACATACACAAAAACCTCCCTGGGTTATGACAGGAGCGCCCATCCCAGCTCAGAGATGAGTTGCTTCCCCAAGTTGAGAAGGTAAAGTATCTTGAGCGCTTGTTCAAGAGTGAGGGAAGCAGGAGACTGACTGACAGACTGGGTGTATGGCTGCAGTGATGTGTAGAGTGAGAGAAAATAGATGGATGATGTTTTATGTTTCTCACCTCAGACGTTCTGGCTGTTTCTGGTTAGCGTAGGCTGTCAGATCACTGTTCACCTTATAATGCTGGGTGGGGAGCATCCATAACTACTTACTGTGGAGGAGGCTGGAGAACTTTGCAAACGGAGTCTGATACAGGTTGATGAATCATTGAAGCTCACTTCTGACAGACAACTGTGAGCCTGAGGTGAGTAGTTATAAACTCTGTTATTGTTGCTGTTGTTAGCCTCTGATTCTAACACTGTCAGAATCAGACACTATGATGTGAGAAAGTCATCAAACTGTTTGTCAGAGGCAAAGTGTGATTCTTTTAGGACACTTGAGCCTGAGATTAGCTGTTAGCTTATAACCAGCTATTGTTGCTGTTTAGCTGGCTCTTGTCAGCTGTCCAGAGCTGGTAATAGTGACAATATTGGATGAGGTTTCATTAAGATCAGGTAGCTTTGCATGATTTACCGTATTTTCCGGAGTTTAAGTCGCACTTTTTTTCATAGGTTGGCTGGGGGTGCGACCTATACTCCGGAGCGACTTATATGTGACATTTATAACACATGAACCAAAATACTCCAGCCACTTGACATCTCCGTGAACTGCAGCTTTAAGGCAGTCTTGCGTAACCTGTGGGCGCAGTGGATGATGGATGGAGAGCACAGCTTAACGGCAACTGGGAGAATGCGCCACCCAACTTTCCTGGAAGTCATTGGATGGATCAAGAAAACATGGGCTTCAGTGACAACCAAACCATCCTGTTGGGATTCAGAAAGGCTGGAATAATTGGAACTGCAGCTGACGACGAGTCTGACTAACGCGACACAGAAGAGGAAGCGGCGCTTCGTCTACGGAGTGTACGGAATTGTTTAGAAGTGACACCGAGGATGAAGAATTCAATGGATTGATGGTTTGGTTAACTTGTTAGCATGTTCTTTATGCTATGGTTATCTGAATAACTTAATGTTACGTTAACATACCGTACTCTGTTCGTTGTACGTCATGTACCTGAATTACGTTAGCATAACGTAGGCGTAACCGTGTTCGCCCTGTTCTTTAATCCATTATTATTTTAAATTGCCTTTAAGATGGAATTTCTGCTCTGGGTCTCGGATTCTATCAAAAAACCCCCCCCCCCCCAAAAAAATGCGACTTATATATGTTTTTTTCTTCTTTATTATGCATTTTTTGGCTGGTGCGACCTATACTCCGGAGCGACTTACAGTCCGAAAAATACGGTACAGTTCAAAATAATCCCTGTCTATCTTGTACTGTACGCTGGTGCAGTCTGCCCCTCTTCTGATTGGCTGCCCCTCACAAACAGGAGTTTTGGCTGGTGTTTGAGGCTTCTTTGCCTGACAAACTGAATTTAGAGCAATCTGCTTCTGTCTGAATATTCTTGTAATGTCTTATTCTGTTGGTTCTGCTGGAGGTTTCTTCCTGTTAAAAGGGAGTTTTTCCTTTCCACTGTCGCCAAGTGCTTGCTCATAGGGGGTCGTTTTGACTGTTGGGTTTTCTCTGTATTATTGTAGGGTCTTACCCACAATACAAAGCGCCTTGAGGCGACAGTTTGTTGTGATTTGGCGCTATATAAATAAAATTGAATTGAAATGAATTGAATTATACTGTTAGCTTTTCAGAGTTTTTAGATAATTTATTTCATTTATTTTTATATCATTTATATATAATCTGTGTGGGTTTCCTCCCACAGTCCACAGACCTGCACTTACTGGGGTTAGTTTAATTAGTCACTCTAAATTGCCCATAGGTGTGAATGGTTGTTTCTCTCTGTTTTAGCCCTGTGACAGGCTGGTGACCTGTACAGGTGTACCTGCCTCTCACCCTATGACAGCTGGGATAGGCTCCAGCCCCTCCTCCCCTGCATGACCCTGCAGGGTAAGTAGAAGAGAATAAGAGAATGGATGGATGGACAAACATCAAGTCAGGATGGTGTTGGTAAACTGTGCAGTCAGCTTCATCCTCCCCAGCAGGTCCTCTGTTACAGCCAATCACTGTCTGGTAAATATGGTACATTCTTGGTACAACACCTGAACAGCTGGTAAACATGGCTGCTCTGAGACAGTCACAGAGAAGCTGATCAGAGGCATCTCAGCCTCAACAATTTCCTCTGAAGAATGGGAAAGGAAAGGACCAAAACCCCACCCCCATCAAAAATGAGCCAATCAAATCATTTCACATCAAAGCTGCTGAAGCCCTCCTGTGCTGAGCCTGAACCATCTGTGTGTAGTTGAAGGCCTCTCACCTTCCTTCAGGAAGAAAAGGTCGTAACAAGGTGTGCAGGGAGGATCATTACGGTGGGTCAGAGGCTCAGTGTCTACCTGTGCAGGTGGTGCCAGGCAGGCTGCAGCGTCCTATCCACTGCTCTGTTATTGTTAGCATCCATGTGCTGCCATTTTGTGCCAGTGTGGTTGTTCTGTATTAATCTGTTTAGAAATCTTCATCATGGTCTCATATTTGGGCCTCTGGCCTTCATTGAGGCCGAGCAGAGGACGGACTGAGGAGAACGATCTCAGGACTGAACATCCAGCACATGGATATGGATGCAGTGACCTGCCCCGTAGTTCCCAGAAATGGAGACTTTCTATTTGATCCTGTTCTTTCATCATTTTCAGTGTTTGGTGTTCAGTCTCACTGCTGTCAGCCTGGAATGAAGCAAAGGATGGAGGTCACTGGTTTAGAGGCGGGACTCTCCTAAAGTGTATCTGTCAGTCTGCACACAGCTCTCTGTAATCAGACACAAGATGGAGGAGGAGCTCAGCAGTTTCACTTTCACTTGCTGACAAGATGGAGGACAAATGTGACCTCTGACCCAGTTCCTGTGAGGGGTCAGAGCGTCCTGCTGTCACACATCAGTACAAACAGCCTGAGAGCAGCTGACCCTAAAGGTCACATTAATGTTTGAATGCACTCGATAATTCTGGAAGATTTGTGACACTTTAGTTCACTGATGAACTTTAACATCAATAATTAAAGTCATTCATTTACAGATTTCTTCTTCTGCCTCTCAGAGGTTTGTTTCTCCTGTAAACTTCATATTTTTCATATTTAATTTCTGTTTCCTCTCCTGTTATGTTGAAGGTCAGAGGTCAGATGAAAACAGTCATGGGCTGCTGGGTAGAATGAAGCTCATCTGCTGCCACCTGCTGGATCTTTCTGATCTTTACACACACACACACACACACACACACACACACACACACACACACACACACACACACACACACACACACACACACACACACACACACACAGGCCTCTTTCCCACCAACAGGCAGCCCGTGCCTTTATTTGAACCGTTAGGCGGGTTTTCCATCGCCGAAACATTTAGTGCTCGGCTGAAAAACGGGTTCAATTCCGGCCCTGCAAACTAGCTGGTCTCGAACCACGAACGCGTGACAAAAGCGGCAGAAGGGCGTGACTCTGCCGTCTCAACATCAAGTTTTCTACCATATTACATGTGTATTACAGGAGAAAAGCGATTTTCACGGCTGTGAATTAGGTTGGGCTCTAAGGCTGAACTTGCTGCTTTGTATCAGTTCATATCACAGATAAAAGGACACAAAGTGCGTACTTGTCGTCTTGCTCTAATCGCTGTCTGTGTTTCCCTCTGTGCTGCACACAGATGCTGCAGTAGTTTGGTTTGGACCCTAAAACGTATTTGCAGCACAGAAAGGGGAGCGTGTTCTCCCACGTTTGTGCGCTTCGGCTTCGTGTCCAGACGAGGACCCGCCCACACTCATACGTAAAGGAGCAGTTCACAGAAACGCGGTGGGAACGTGGGCCCGTTCTTAAGCGTTTCGCCGGTTCATTGGGAACAGCACGAGCACGAGCACTGGCACACGAACCAGTTCCTCGGCGGTGGGAAAGTAGCAACAGATCTGTCTGTTACTGTAACAATATTATGAAGTTTAAAAACAAACAGCTGGAAGGAGGAGAAAATATTTTAATGAAGACTTTTGTGAATTTCTATCTGAGGATGAAGAATGTAAAGTGAGTGAAGGTCTCGAGTAAACAGTTAAAGTTTGTCCTCTGAAAGAAGAAAATGAAGCTTGATGATCTCAGCCTGTCCGCACTCTGCTACGCGGAGATCGGACCAAGGACTCCGGTAAGAGCAGGGGAGGGGGTCTCTGTATTTACGTGCATGAGGACTGGTGTAACAACGGAACAATCATAGACAAACATTGTTCCCCAGACCTCGAGTACATGTCTGTAAGATGTCGGCCTTTTTTCTACCCAGAGAGCTAACAGTAGTGATCGTCACAGCTGTGTATATAGCTCCCGATGCTAACGTTAGCATGACGCTCTCTCTCCTGCTGAACGCCATTAACGAACAGCAGCGGGTCCACCCCGACGGTGTTCTTATTATCGCGGGAGACTTTAACAAGGCCAACTTAAAGACTGTACTCCCGAAATTCCACCAACATGTCAAATGTTCCACAAGAGGGGAGAACACTCTTGACCATGTTTACTCCAACATTAAGCACGCTGACAGAGCCAAACCCCTCCCCCACCTCGGCCAGTCCGACCATCTTTCCCTGCTGCTCACCCCAGCATACACCCCCCCTCAGACGGAGAGCCAGGCCTACTGTAAAAACCATTACAACCTGGCCTGAAAACGCACTCTCCGACCTACAGGACTGCTTTGCATACACAGACTGGGACTTATTCGAACACGAGGACCTAGAAACATTCACAGGGACAGTACTGGACTACATTAAGTTCTGTATCGGAAATGTGACTGTCAGCAAAAACATCCGGGTTTTCCCTAACCAGAAACCCTGGATGAACAGCCAGGTCCGTTCACTCCTCAAAACCCGTGATGCTGCCTTCAGGTCAGGCGACAGAGCTCTGTACAGTGCTGCTCGAGCTGACCTGAAAAGAGGAATTAAAAAAGCCAAAACGGACTACAGGAGGAGAATAGAGTCCCATCTGTCCAGCAATAACACACGGGAGGTGTGGCAGGGCATTCAGAACATCACAAACTTCAGAGGCTGTGATGTGACTGCAGGAGACCTGAGTGTGTCACTAGCAGAGGACCTTAACTGTTTCTTTGCTCGCTTTGAGATGCCTCAGGACCACCCATCTGCTCCAGTCCTGCCCCCCCCCACCAGGCTGCACCCCACTCACTGTCCAGGAGCATGAGGTACGGCGCGTGCTCCTGGCAGTGAACCCCAGGAAGGCTGCCGGACCAGACGGAGTACCTGGCAAGGTGATCAGCGCGTGTGCCCACCAGCTCACCCTGATTCTCACCAGGATTTTCAACCGCTCCCTGGCCCAAGCAGTCATCCCCCCCTGCCTAAAAACAGCCACAATCATCCCTGTCCCCAAAAGGTCATCTGTCACCAGCCTAAATGATTACCGCCCTGTGGCCCTCACACCGGTAATCATGAAGTGCTTTGAGAGGCTGGTTCTCCAGCACATCAAAGACCACCTGCCCCCCACTTTCGACACCCATCAGTTTGCATATCGAGCAAACAGATCCACAGAGGACGCCATCGCTGTAGCTCTCCACTCTGTGTTGAGCCACTTGGAGCAGCAGCAGAGCTACGCTCGCATGCTCTTTGTGGATTACAGCTCAGCGTTCAACACAATCATCCCGGACATTCTCACCACCAAACTGCACACCCTGGGCCTCCCCCCTCTCACATGTTCCTGGATCAAGGACTTCTTAACCAACCGGCCCCAGACTGTGAGACTTGGCCCCCATCTCTCCTCCACCCGCACACTGAGCACTGGCTCCCCACAGGGCTGTGTGCTGAGCCCCCTCCTGTACTGCCTCTACACCCATGACTGCAGTCCGGCCCACAATAACAACCTCATCGTCAAATTTGCTGACGACACCACAGTGGTCGGACTCATCTCAAAGGGAGATGAGGCAGCCTACAGAGAGGAGGTCCTGAAGTTGACAGCCTGGTGTTCAGAGAACAACCTGGTTCTGAACACCATGAAAACCAAAGAGATCATCATCGACTTCAGGAAGCACAGGACTGACCCAGCTCCCCTCTACATCAACGGCGAGCATGTGGAGAGTGTCCACACCTTCAGGTTTCTTGGTGTCCTCATCTCTGCTGATCTCTCTTGGTCAGATAACATCACAGCTGTTATCAAGAAGGCTCAGCAGCGACTTCACTTCCTGAGGGTCCTCAGGAAGAACAACTTGGACTCAAACCTGCTGCTGACCTTCTACCGCTCATCCATTGAGAGCCTGCTGACGTACTGTATCACAGTATGGTACGGCAGCTGCACTGAGGCAGACAGGGTCAGGCTTCAGAGGGTAGTCAAGACAGCACAAAGAATCGTTGGCTGCCCTCTCCCCTCCCTGATGGACATCTACACCTCCCGCTGCATCAGCAGAGCCAGGAACATCATCAAGGACAGCTCCCACCCTGGCTTTGACCTGTTTGACCTGCTGCCCTCTGTCAGGCGCTACAGGTGCATCAAAGCCAGAATAAAACAGACTCAAGAACAGTTTCTTCGCCAGAGCAATCACCACCCTGAACTCACACACTCACCCACTGTGCAATATTATATTATTCATACTGAACAATATCTGACATTCCTATATTGTGTAATATCCAGTATTCATTCACCAAGTGCAATATTCATCATCTTCATTATTATATGTATACACATATTTACTTTTCTTACAATGTACAGATGCACCAATGTATGTATATATTTTTATACATTCTATTTTTTGTATATTTTACACATTGTTTATTTCTGTATATCTCTTGATTATATTGATCATACTAGATTATAATATTTTTATAATATTTTTATTTTAGAGAGTTTGATTTTCTGTTACATGGCACTGAACAGGAGTGGCCCTCCAATCTCATTGTACATCCTGTATAATGACAATAAAGGCATTCTATTCTATTCTATTTTGATGATGCTTCATCATCTGTTTATTGGTTCAGATTTAATAACATGAAAATCATCCCTGCTAAAAGCGTTGACCTCACAGTGACCCTGATGACCTTCAGTGACCTCTCAATATACAGTCAAACCCAACAGTCAAAACGACCCCCTATGAGCAGCACTTGGTGACAGTGGGAAGGAAAAACTCCCTTTAACAGGAAGAAACCTCCAGCAGAACCAGGCTCAGGAAGCTGTTACTCAGGGATTAACACTGTTACACTGTAACAGTGTTAGTGTTACACTGAGTACCACCATTCTTAGAGTTGCTGGGTGGGGTGTTCGAGGGGGCTCCATCATCCTGCTGGGAGACTTCAACACAGTGAGACCTGGAGCCTGCCTGCCTGATCTGAGCCTGAATGGTTTTTGTTATTGGACTTCTGTGCAAACCAGTTTGTCCATAATCAACAGTAATCATTAAGATTGTTTGATCCCCTGGTCTCGTCCTTGTGATTATGCTCAGCTATTCCGTCATTATCCCTCTGTGTAGATACTGTCTGTGTTGTCTCTTGTTCTTTGTTGTGTCCTCGTCTTTGTGTTGTTGTCACTGCCCTGCTGTGTGCTTTATGGTTCGTGCCACAGTCATAGTTTATAATTCATAGTTCATGTTCTGTCTTGTGTAGTGATGGTGAGATGAAGCTTCATGAACCCATGGCTTGAAGCTTCATGGTGCTTCATTTAGTCTACTGCGCCATCAAGTGGACAGTCAGTGTAAACCAGGCAGAGTGGGTGAAACATTGAACAGAATGAATGATTTTTGTGATGATTAATAAATAAATCCTGAACTAACTAACATGGTGTCTGTCTTTGTGATACAATGGTGGGGTCAAGAGGGAAAGTGGAAACAAACTGGGGAGAGGGTTGTGATGTGATTGTGTTACTTGGGTTGTAACTGTGCTCAATGCTTATTAGTTTTTATTTAGAAATAACAGCTTCAGGCAGAACAATGGAAAAAAAAACTTGATATAATGTACAATCCAGCATTTTGACCTCGATTATCAGATATAACAGCAACAGTTTCAGGTAAAAACAGTTAATATTGTGAACAAAAAAGTTAATACTGCTCTCTGTGCGGTTCAGTTGTCTCGATAGCACCCCCTGCTGTCGAGGAGGGAAAGTGACTTTTTTTTTTTTTTTTTTAAAGCCTGTCATGTCTGGTAGATCTTGCAAGCAGAACTGTGATCTGAATGCGTTGTTGTGCCAAACATATTTGCTATTTCAAGATGAGCTCTATAGGTTCTCAATAGGCTCTTCTTGTTGATGTTTTAAGAAGAAGAAGAAGAAGAAGAAACAGCCTTTATTGTCCCACAGAGGGGAAATTTGGGTGTAACAGCAGCCGCAGTTATTATAAATATAAATAAAGATATAATAATTCACACTATTAAGAAAAGAATATATATAAAATCAACAAACAATATTAACCTTAATACTACTAATAATAATAACACTATATACAATATACATGATGTGCCTGTGTGTTGAACCTTAACAGGCCGGACTATTTACAGTATATTATATATTATCCTACATTGTGTAGGCTATTGTGGTTTTTGTTGGGAGCAGTGATGGTTATAAAGTTTCATGCATGGGATGGGAGACCTTGTCCATCAGTGATGTTATTTTGGTCAGAGTCCTTCTGTCTCCCACCACCTGCACTGAGTCGAGAGGACATCCTAGGACAGAGCTGGCTTTCCTGATGAGCTTGTCTATCCTCTTCCTCTCAGCTGTAGACAAGCTGCTGCTCCAACATACTGCTGCATAGAAGATGGCTGATGCCACCACAGAGTCATAGAAGGTCTTCAGGAGTGTCCCCTGCACTCCAAAAGACCTCAGCCTTCTCAGCAGGTAGAGTCTGCTCTGACCCTTCCTGTAGAGCGCATCAGTGTTATGAGTCCAGTCCAGTTTATTGTTTAGGTGAACACCCAGGTACTTATAAGAGTCCACTATCTCAATGTCCACTCCCTGGATGTTCACCGGTGTCCGTGTGGTGGGTCTGCGCCTGCGGAAATCCACCACCAGCTCCTTGGTTTTAGCGGCGTTGATCAGGAGGTGGTTCCGCTGGCACCAGTCCACAAAGTCCTGAGTCCACTGTCTGTACTCTGAGTCATCCTCACCTGTGATGAGGCCAACTATGGCAGAGTCGTCAGAGAACTTCTGCAGATGGCAGCGTGGGGAGTTGATGGAGAAGTCTGCAGTGTAGAGGGTGAAGAGGAACGGTGCCAGCACAGTTCCCTGTGGGGCCCCCGTACTGCAGACCAGCCTGTCAGAGACACAGCCCTGTGTCCTCACGTACTGTGGGCGGTCAGTGAGGTAGTCCAGTATCCACTCGGAGATGTGGTGGTCCACTCCTGACAGTTCCAGCTTGTCTCTCAGAAGTCCTGGCTGGATGGTGTTAAAAGCACTGGAGAAATCAAAGAACATGATCCTCACAGTGCTTCCAGGCTGCTCCAGGTGGGTCAGAGCTCGGTGCAGGAGGTAGATGATGGCGTCATCCACCCCGATGCCAGGCCGGTAGGCGAACTGCAGCGGGTCCAACGAAGACGACACCATGAGGCGTAGATGGTTGAGGACCAGCCTCTCGAGGGTCTTCATTAGATGCGATGTCAGGGCTACCGGCCTGTAGCTGCTGAGATCCTTTGGATGTTTGGTCTTTGGTACCGGTACCACACAGGAGGTCTTCCACAGTTGTGGTACTTTCCCCAGCTTCAAGCTCAGGTTGAACATGTATCCCATGATGCCACACAGCTGATCTGCGCAGCACCTCAGGAGCCTGGAGCTGATGCCGTCTGGACCAGCAGCCTTTCGCACCTTGATTTTGCGTAGCTCCTTCCTCACATGATGAGTTGAGAGGGACAAGATGGAGGTGGGGGATGGGGGTTGTGAGATGGAGTCCTCAGAAGTGAAGGGGGTGGGTGATGGCTGAGAGGTGTGAGGTCCCAAGAAGAAGAAAGGTTGGCAGTCATTAAAGATGGTGGGGCTGACAGCAGGGGGGACTGGGCTGGGGGAGGGGTGGGTGGCTGGTCAAACCTGTTAAAGAACTGGTTCAGGTTGTTAACCCACTCTAAGTCTCCCACAACCCTAGGGCTTGGTTTGTGGCCTGAAATTGAGTTCAAACTCCTCCAAACCCCACTGATGTTGCTCTGCTGTAGCTGGTCCTCCATCTTCTTCCTGTAGATGTTTTTTCCATCCCTGATTTTCCTTCTCAGATCCTTCTGCACGGCTCTCAGCTCCTCCTTATTTCCTGATCTAAAGGCTCTCTTCTTCTCCTTCAGGAGAGCCTTTATTTCGGAGTTGATCCAGGGTTTGTTGTTTGAAAAACACCGTACCCTCCTGGTGGGCACAGTGTTTTCCACGCAGAAATTGATGTAATCAGTGATGCAGTCCGTGATGCTGTCGATGTCCTCCCCATGAGGGGCACAAAGCTCTTCCCACACAGTGGAGCTAAAGCAGTCTCTCAGAGCTTCTTCAGTCTCCTCAGACCATTTCTTCACTGTGTGTGTCACAACTGGTTCTCTGTGTACCAAGGGTTTGTACACAGGCTGGAGATGAACCAGGTTGTGATCTGAGCCCCCCAGGGGAGGCAGAGGTGATGAGCTGTATGCCTCCTTGATGTTGGCATACAGTAGATCCAGTGTGTTGGTATTCCTGGTGTGGCAGGTGACATACTGGGTGAAGGTGGGGAGAGTGGAGGACAGGGAGACGTGGTTAAAGTCCCCTGAGATCAGAAAGAGGGCCTGTGGGTGCTGTGTTTGGAGTCTGCTGGTAGTAGCATGGAGGACATCGCAGGCTGCAGCAGCGTTAGCAGAGGGCGGCACATACACAGTTATCACAATAACATGTGAAAACTCCCGAGGAAGATAGTACGGCCTCAAGCTAACAGCGAGCAGTTCAATGTCCTTACTGCAGAGCGTCTCTTTGATGGTTAGATGTCTGGAGTTGCACCATCTATCGTTCACAAACACAGCCAGACCCCCGCCCCTCTTCTTACCACTCTCCTTGGTTCTGTCGGCACGGATCAAATGAAAGCCGTCCATGTTTATGTGTGAGTCCGGGGTTAGCTCGGTTAGCCACGTCTCCGTCAGGCACATGAGGCTGCTCTCCCGGTAGCTCCTTTGATGTCGCGTTAGCGCCGCCAGCTCGTCCACTTTGTTGGGAAGAGATCTCACGTTTCCCATGATGATGGACGGGATGACGGGCCTGTACCTTCTCCCCTGGCAACGACGACCTATGCCCGCACGTCTCCCGCGTCTCTTCCTTCTCAGTTCGCGGGGAATATCGAGTCGTTCTGCAGGAGTAGGCACAGCGGAGCTCCCGATGGAGATCAGCTGGTCCCGAGAGTAAACAATAGGAGCGTGGCCACTCTCGCAGTCTCCAAACATAAACACCATAAAAAGGGTAAATAAAAACAAAGTTTTCCAGAAAAAAGTCTGCTCCATCATGGGGAAAAAGAGCAGAAGATACAGAAACACAAAAACACATCTAATACTAAACAAAATGAGAAAAAACACGGAATTAGTGCGGAGCTGCTGAAACTGGCTGCCTGCTCGCGCGGCGCCGGAAGTCAGAAAACCCTTTATTTAACCCTTTATTTTATTTATCTGAGTTATTTTTTCACATACAATGTAACAGCCAGAGCTGACAGGCTGAAGAAAAGGAAAATAAAGAAAAGAAAAAGGGAGAGAGAAAGGGAGCAAAAAAAGGAGAGGAAAAAAAAAAAAAAAAAAAAAGGGGAAAGAGCACAAGTCTATTAATCAGATAGTTCATCACTTTAACATAAAAAAATACTATCAATACTTGCAAAAATAAATTTGTGAAAAATTTGTGAAAAACAAAACTAACAAAGCATGTTACGCACACCAACAATTTTGTTGAGTTGTGATTGAGTGGGTGTTTGTGTCTGTGTCATGTTTGTGTCTGTGTCATGGAACGTACTTACCAATGAGGGCAAAACGCTGCAGCTCCACCCATCAGAAGCTAGAGGCAGGTAGGGAAAGCCCCCGGAAACCCAGGCCACCAGCAGCCCACCAAGAGCCAGGAAGACCCATGGCTACTCAGTCCAAAGACAACCGCACACCCACCCCAGCAGACGGGAGAGGGTGGTCTCAGACGGAGCCCCCCAGTCGAGGAGCAAGGGCTCCAGGGAACCCAAGGCGATGAGAAGCCAGTCCCCCCCCAGCGGCCAGCCCCCTGCACTGGCCGGCGGCAGGGCCCCCGGGCCCACGGCACCCAAGGACCGCACGACCCTCCACAGAGCCCCCCCCACGCCGAAGAAGCCAACGCAGCCCCGCACCACACCCCCAAGGGGGGCAGGCCAGCACCCACGCCAGAACATCCAGCCCCACCCAGGAATCCTGAGGCACCCCCATCCCAGGGGGGTAGGGGGGAGGAGGCAACCAGACTGCAGTGGGAGTACCAGCAGAGCAGCCTCCTGCTGTTCACGGAGACTTGGCTCACGGATCACACACCGGACTCCGTCGTAACATTGGAGGGCTTTCAGCTGGTGAGAGCGGACCGGAGCATGAGGGAGAGTGGTAAGAGGAGAGGTGGGGGACTGGCGATGTACGTTAATGAGAGATGAGAGACTGTGAAGGAGCAGCGCTGTACCAAAGACAGTGAACTGTTAGCGGTTAGTGTTCGGCCATACCACCTGGCCCGGGAGTTTTCACATGTTATTGTGTTAACTGTTTACATCCCGCCGTCGGCCGACGCTACAGCAGCCTGTGAGGACATCCACACCACCGTCTCTCAGTTACAGACGGCACATCCGCAGTCCCTGATTATCATCTCTGGGGACTTCAACCATGCCTCACCTTCTTCCACTCTCCCTAACTTCACCCAATATGTTGACTGCCACACAAGGGACAATAAAACTCTAGACCTGCTGTTTGCTAACACAAAGGAGGCTTACAGCTCATCACCTCTACCCCCGCTTGGCCACTCAGACCACAACCTGGTCATTCTTCACCCCACCTACACCCCCATTGTGAAGAAGAAACCCCCCACCAAGAAGATAATAAGACTGTGGTCTGAGGACTGCAGTGAGGCACTGAGAGACTGTTTTGAATCTACAGACTGGCAGGAACTCTGCAGGCCTCACGGTGAGGACATCGACGCCCTCACCCACTGCATCACAGACTACATGAACTTCTGTGTGGAGAACACTGTGCCAACCAAGAAGGTACGGTGCTTCTCCAACAATAAACCGTGGGTGACCCCAGAGCTGAAGGCCCTGCTGAACGAGAAGAAGAGGGCCTTCAGATCTGGAAACAAGGAGGAACTGAGGAGAGTGCAAAAGGATGTGAAATAAAAGATCCGGAGAGGCAAAGAGAGCTTCAGGAGGAAGATGGAGGAACAGCTCCAACATAACAAAGTCCGAGAAGTCTGGAGAAACATGAAAAAAATCTCTGGCCACTTCGAGGACAATGGAGGAGCCACAGTGTCTGCTGACCGGGGGTGGGCTAACGACCTAAATCTGTTTTTCAATAGATTTGACTCTGGGTCGTTGACCACCTCCCCCACCCCTCAGCTCCCATCTGCCCCCCTCCGTATGCTGACCCCCCTCTCTCCTGGTGTAGTGCTATCATTGCCTGCACTCTCCTCACCCTCACCTACAGCGGAGCCAGCCCCATCACCCACCCCAACCCAGCCTCACATCCACCTCACAGCTGATCAGGTGAGAAGTCAGCTCAGAAAGACGAAGATCAGGAAGGCAGCGGGTCCAGATGGAATCAGCCCCAGACTGCTCAGGGACTGTGCAGACCAGCTCTGTCAGGTGGTCCTGCACATCTTCAACCTGAGCCTGAATCTGGAGAGGGTTCCTGAACTGTGGAAGACTTCCTGCATAGTTCCAGTGCCAAAGATCGCACATCCCAGGGAGTCCAACCACTACAGACCTGTGGCCCTGACTTCTCACCTGATGAAGACCATGGAGAGGCTCATCCTTCATCACCTCCGCCCACTGGTGAGCTCAGCGCTGGACCCCCTGCAGTTCGCCTACCAGCCCGGCATTGGGGTGGACGATGCCATCATCTACCTGCTGCACAGATCCCTCTCTCACCTAGAGCAGGCAGGAAACACTGTGAGGGTCATGTTCTTTGACTTCTCCAGTGCTTTCAACACCATCCAGCCTGCACTACTGAGAGGGAAGATGGAGGGAGCCGGAGTAGACAGTCAGCTGACGGCATGGACCATCAACTACCTCACCAACAGACCACAGTATGTGAGGTGCCATGACTGTGTGTCTGATGTGGTAGTCTGCAGCACGGGGGCGCCACAGGGCACGGTCCTCTCACCCTTTCTGTTCAGTCTGTACACCTCAGACTTCAGGTACAACTCGGACCACTGCCACCTACAGAAGTTCTCAGATGATACGGCCATCATTGGATGTGTATCAGATGGGAACGACCAGGAATACAGGGGTGTCATCAGTGACTTTGTCGGCTGGTGTGAGAACAATGCACTCCAAATCAACGCCAACAAGACGAAGGAGATGATCATAGACTTCAGGAGGAAGCCACCCCCTACAGCACTGGTGAACATCCAGGGAAAGGACATTGAGACAGTGGTCTCCTACAAGTACCTGGGTGTTCATCTCAATAACAAGTTGGACTGGACTACAAACACAGATGTCCTGTATAAGAAGGGCCAGAGTCGACTCCACCTGCTGAGGAGACTGAGGTCCTTTGGTGTCTGCAGGACTCTGTTAAAGACCTTTTATGACTCAGTGGTAGCATCTGCCCTTTTCTATGCAGTGACCTGCTGGGGGGGTGGATGCACCGAAAGGGACAGAAGGAGGATCGACAAACTGGTGCGGAGGTCTAGCTCTGTGCTGGGATGTCCTCTGGAGTCTGTGATGGTGATGGGTGAGAGGAGGATGTTAGCAAAGCTGACATCCATCATGAACAACCCCCATCACCCTCTGCATGAGACCGTGGGTGAGCTGAGCAGCTCCTTCAGTCAGAGACTGAAACATCCTCCTGCAGGAAGGAGCGCTTTCGCAGGTCATTCATCCCAACAGTAGTTAGACTGTATAACACATCATAATGTCTTGAGTCACTTGGACACTTTACCTCCTCTGCCATCACTTTATCCATACAGTCAGATACATTTTATTTATTACACTCACCCATATAATGCATACCGTGTATGCTGTGTACCTTACCGGCTACAAATGTATATAATATATTGATATCTGTATATAGTGTTTTGATGTGTGTGTATATGTGTGTATATGTACATGTGTGTATTGACTATATATTTTCTGTATATAGTGCTTATGTATATGTGTATAGTGTTTTTCTATTTTATTTTTATTCTATTTTTAGTTTTCTGTACTGAGCTGCTGTAATGCGCAAATTTCCCCGTCGTGGGATCATTAAAGTTTTATCTTATCTTATCTTATCTTAACCAGCAAGGAGCGGCCAGGAGGCAAGGCACAAGGCCCAGACCCAGGTCCAGCCATACATACAAACACACCCAGACACCCATGTACACATTTATACACAGATACTCATACATGCCCATACATACTTACCCACACACAGATATGCCATACATACACATTCACTCACCCACCCATACTCACGGAGACGGTGACAAATACACAAAGACACACATTCATCCATAGCTACCCACCCTTTGAAGACGGGGCAAGTGGAAACCACCCCAGGGCCAACAGCGACCCCAGGACGCCACCAGCCCGGTCCCCAAGGAACCACCCGACCCCCACCCTGGGCGAGGTGTAAGAAATCGGGGTGTAAGATGACCCATCCACCCCTCCTCCTCCCCAACTTGTAGGTCTATGTGTTAATGTTTGTGAGTGAATGAGGTGTATAGGGTGCAGTTAAACACTGCCCCCCCAAAACCCTCCATGTCTAAAGTGCAAATAAAATTTGGGGACAGACAGTGACAAGGATCCGAGTGGGGCCACCTCAGCGGCCCCACCTCATCAACCTCTGAGTAACATGCCTGCCCCAAAGGTCCTATGTGTATCAGGTTGTAAGTGTGTATGTGTTGTGAGTTATAATGACTAAAGTGCAATTAAAATGGAGAGGCAAGTGGTGGTGCAGCTCTCCACGTGGCCTCTCCATCCTACATCTGTGAGTGATGTGTATTCTGTGTGTGTGTGTGTGCGTGTTTGTGTATGGGGAGGGGGAGGGGGTGGGGGGGGATATGACCAGGAAGAATCCTGGAAGAAGAGAGCCAGCTGTCCGCTGGCTCAATAGGCACCCCGACCTCCCACACCCCAGCACAGGGCAGGGGGAGGTGGGCCCGGGGCCGTGGTGACAGCATCCCGGAGCACTGCAGCACCCGAGGTTGGCGCCCTCGCCCCCACCGCAGAGGGCGGCCCGCTCCTCCTAGATGCCCATTCACTCAACAATAGACACAAACAGGCGACAGGACATACTGGCCTGGGCATGGAAATGCAGTGCCCAGTCCCCCCCAACCACCCCACCGTGGCCCCATCCCCCACCCCACCCGGTGGCGCGGCCGGGACAGCAGAGGCCCCCCCCGTGCCAGGGGGGACCCACCGGGAGCCGGCGCGGCCCCAGTGTCGGGGCCCCAGACCCCAGCCCCCAAGCCATACAGGGAAGACCAGCCAACCGACCGAGGGCCGGCACCACCCCCCCAAGCACCCCGCCCACACCCCAGGACCGAAGGCAGCATCATCCAAGCCCCCACCACCATCAACCAGGACAGGCACACAGACGTCATCAGAAGGTCGCCCCAGGACTCCAGTCTCAGGAGGCTACCAGCTACATAGGCATCCGGAGTCCTCACCCACCCTCCTACAAAGCACATCAGGAGCAGAGCCCGCAGCCCACCACCCCCACTAAGTAATGGAGCTGAGCAGTGGGAACCAAAGAGAGTCAAATTCCTCCAATTTGTTTTTAGAAGAAGCAGACATTCTCTCTAAACTAACATGATCTACTAATAAATTTCTGTACTGAGTAATACATAGTTTATTTTTTGTCTTCCAGTTCATGAGGATCATCTTCTTAGCGATGCACAAGGCAGTAAGAACTATGTGTGATATATTTAACTCCATAATTAATTCACTGACATCACCTAAGATGCATAGTCTGGGGGAAGTTGGGATACGACAGCTAAACCATGTGGATAGATCTTCACAAATCCTCTGCCAAAATCTCTGAACTGGTACACAAGACCACAGAGCGTGTAGATGATTATCCTCTGAATTGCTTGTACAGTGGGTGCATATGTTTGAGTGTGTAAGGCCCATTTGGAACATCCTTTGTCCAGTGTAGTATGTTCTATGGAGAATCTTATATTGTACAAGTTGTATTTGGGGTCTTTTAGTCATTTTGAAGATATTTAAACATATTTCTGTCCATAAATTTTGATCCAGGTTGACAGAAAGATCACGCTCCCATTTTGTAATTGGGAGGGAAACTGAATCATCAGTTTTTATTAATAATTTATATAATTTTGATAACAATTTTGGGGTACAGAGGTTAAGAAAGTCTGTTACCTAAGTAGGCATTTCTAGATTCAATTGATTAAGGTTAAATCTTCCCTGTAGGACGGACTTAACTTGTTGATATTCCAGAAATCTACCGTTGCCAATTCTATATTTTGATATAAGTTCTTGGAACGTGATAAGATTTCCATCTTGGATAATATGTTCTAAGTTATTTATACCCTTATCACGCCATAACGGAAAATTCAGCATTTTCTTTTTCTGACAAATATCTGGATTGTTCCAAATGGGTGTTAGTTTACAGGGGATGAGTGAAGACTTAGTTATTTTTAAAAAATTCCCACCAGGCTGTCAGAGAGGTATTTATATTAAGGACTTTATAGCAGTTATGATGTTTAATACTGGAACTAATGAAAGGTAGATCTGAGATTTTTATTTTTCCACAAAACGCCTGTTCTAGATCCAGCCATGGGTTGTCTAATGAATTGGATTTGATCCACTTTGAAATATACTGCAATCTACTGCTTAAGAAATAGTAATAAAAGTTTGGTAATTCTAGACCTCCACTGTGTTTTGGCTTTTGTAAAGTTTTTAAGCTTATTCTTGACGGTTTGTTTTTCCATAAAAATTTTGAGATGTTTGAATCTAGTGACTTAAACCAAGGAAGAGTAGGTTTATTAGGGATCAATGAAAATAGATAATTAATTTTTGGTAAAACCATCATTTTAATGGCAGCAACTCTCCCCATGAGTGATATAGGTAAACTGTTCCAACGTGTGAGATCATCCTCTATTGTTTTTAATAAGGGGATATGATTTAATCGTACCAAGTCTGAGAGCCTGGCGGAAAAATTTATGCCTAAATATCTAATATTTCCTGACTTTAGTGGGGTCCTAGAGGTTCTCTGGAAATTACAATTCAGAGGCAAAACTGTTGATTTACTCCAATTGATAGAGTAATCAGATATAGATGAGAACTTATCTATCAGTGTGATAGTCTTCAAAAGAGAGCCTTGTGAATTCCCAAGGAAAAGTAATACATCATCAGCATAAAGGCTAAGTTTATGGTCCATATTTTCAGTTTGAATCCCTTTAATATTTGCATTTTGACGGATTGCTGCTGCTAGCGGCTCAATGAAAATTACAAAGAGAGAGGGAGAGAGTGGGCAGCCCTGCCTGGTGCCCCTCTGCAGACTGAAACTTTGTGAAATGAGATCATTTGTCCTAACATGCGCATTCGGAGAGCTGTGTAGTGTTCTGATCCAGTTTATAAAGGATGAACCGAATCCAAATTTTTGTAGAACTGCTAGTAAGAATTTCCAATTTACCCGATCAAATGCCTTTTCTGCATCTAAAGACACGACTGTCGTCTCTAATTTGTTAATAGAACAATAGTCTATTATATTTATCAGTCGACGTGTATTATTGGCTGAGTGCCGACGCTTGATAAAGCCTGTTTGATCTGGATGTACAATAAATGGAGTAATACTTTCTAATCTTTTGGCAAGGGCTTTGCAAATTATTTTAAGATCTACATTAATGAGAGAGATTGGCCTGTAGCTGGATGGGAGTGTGGGGTCTTTGCCTGGTTTAAGAAGCAGGCTAATGTTAGCAGAGTTTAAGGTTGGAGATAAGATGTGGTCATTCTGAATCTGAGTTACCATTCTGAAAAAAATGGGAGCTAGCTCAGACCAAAATTCTTTATAATACTCGGCTGGAAAACCATCTGGGCCTGGGGCTTTATTATTTGGGAGATGCTGTAGGGCTTCACTAAGTTCAGACAATGAAAGAGGTAAATCCAGAGCTGCAGCCTGGCTGTCATTTAGTTTTGGTAGATTTATATTATTAAGAAATTCTTCAATTTCAGTATCAGATGGGTTAATCTGTGGTGAATATAAGGCTTCATAGAAGTCTCTGAAAGAGTTATTTATTTGTTGTGGGTCATGAGTAATAATACCAGTCGAGTCTTTAATAGAAAAAATAGCTGTTTTTCTTTATTCAGTTTTAATTGCTTGGCCAGGAATTTTCCAGATTTATTTCCATGCTCAAAGTTTTCCAAACGCAGCCTCTGCAACATAAATTGTGTCCTTTTATCAATTATTTCATTTAGCTCCAGTTTCAGTTTCCTCAGGCTGATAATTGTATGTTCTTGTGGTGAAGCAGCATAGGCAGTTTCTAAAGATGTAATTTTTTGTTCTAATTCTAACACAAGTGCTTTTTCTTTATTTTTCCTATGCGAGCAGTAAGATATTATTTTGCCCCGCATTACTGCCTTTCCTGCTTCCCAAAGAACACATGGTGATATTCCTGGAATATCATTATATTCTAAGTATGCTGACCACTCCTTTTTGAAATAATTAATAAAATCTTCTTCTTTAAGTAATGATGTATTAAATCTCCAGTTCCTGATTGGTGGTGTGACTCTTTTCTGTCAGAGACATAGACACCGGTGCATGATCGCTAATAGTGATAGGGTGAATCTGAGTGTCTGTGATATCCATCATTATGGAGCTGCTAACTAAAAAGTAATCTAAGCGGGAATGAGATTTGTGTACTGGTGAGAAAAAACTATAATCTCTCAAAGTAGGTTGATGTGAACGCCAAGCATCGCAAAGTCCAAAATCCTTCATGTACTGTTTAAGAATGTCTGCAGACTGCCAGTTCCTCTGACTCACTGCTGTACTGAGCCTGTCAATATCTGCATTAAGTACCAGGTTGAAGTCTCCTCCTATTACAAGTGTGGTGTCAGAGTGATCTGAGAGTGAAGTGAACAAAGCATGAAAGAAGGAGGGGTCATCAACATTTGGTCCATATATACTAGCAATACATAAATCTGTATTCTGTATAGATAAATTAAGTATTATAAATCTACCTTCAGGGTCTATTGTACTGTTGCTAATGTTAAAGTTTATCTTCTTGTTAATCAATATAGCTACACCTCTTTGTTTGGAGTTATAGCAGGCTGAGTACGTGTGAGGGAACTGTGGAGAGGAAAGAGTGAGCACAGATGTTTTGGACACATGTGTCTCCTGTAGAAAAACAACATCTGCTTTTAAGTCTTTTAACCGATTAAAAATTTTTAGTCTCTTTTCCCTCGAACCAGCCCCGTGTACATTCCATGAGACAAATCTGAGTGTGCTCATATTTAAACTAACTGATGGACTGTTGTGTGCTCACTAAAGATGTGTGTGTGTGTACATATGTTCTGTATGTTGGCGTGTGCCCTTTATATTGATGTGTGCGTGTGTATGTGCGCTGTATGTTGGTGTGTGTGCATCTGCGCTGTATGTTAGTGTAGTAAACTGTAGCATTGTAAGTGACGTAAACATATTGCTGAGTGCAGAAAGAAAAAAGACGTGTAAAAAGTGACCTAAGTGACATAAAAATGAAATTAGATGAGGGGAAAACAAAACAGAACAAACAAACAAACAAACGATCACGGTACTATGCTGACTCGTCGGCGTTAATGGTACTACTTAGACAGATTTAGACTATTTAATGGTACTGTTTAGATGGTTGAAAAAAAAACTCAGAAAAGAACATTAATATGGACACAGATCACCTGATCGATCAGCAGAGCCATGGCGTGGTGTTTTTGTCTCGGTAAAGCTGTCCGTTCACATACAGTTTGTCCACGGCGATGACAGCCCGGGAGCCTCCCTGCATGAGCTTCTTCCGGATGGGGAATAGAGCCTTGCGTCGCTCCAGAATCTCCTTTGGAAACTGGTCGTTGACGCTGAAGTCCGTCCCTCTCAGCTCCCGGCCACGGCTCTTCACCAGCTCTTTTTCTTTGAAGTGTTCGAATTTGGCCACGATCGGTCTGGGTCTGCGTGCTCCGGGTCGCTTCCCTCCCAGGCGGTGGACTCTATGGAAGGCGATGGTCTTCACGGTGTCCTCCGGGAGCTTCAGGTGAGTTTGGATAAACTCCTTCACTGTAGCCTCCGGGTCCTCCTCTGCCTTCTCCGGGATACCTGAAAACACAAGATTTTCTCTCATGCTGCGGGCCTGAAGCTCGATAATCGATTCTTTAATTTTCTTATTTTCTTCTGAGAGCCGGGTCGTTTCCTCGGTGAGGGAATTCACCGACTCTCTGAGGACAGCGTTTTCAGCAGCCAGTGTTTCCACCTGATGCTGGCTGAACTCGACTGACTCCCGCAGGGCCTGAAACTCCTTGTGGAGGATTTCAACCAGGGCCAAGCGGGCATCAAAGCTGGACAATTTGTTATTAATGGACTCCAGAATGCCCACAATATTGGTGGTGGGTGGCGAAGTTGCCTCTGGGGAATCTTCGGGGCGGCTTCTTTTTGTGGACGGCGTTCCTTTGCTGGTGGAGGGAGTCGGCGTCTTGTCGGTTTTCCCCATGACGACTCGCTCAAAACACCCGTCGATGTACCGCAGCAAACTATCCAGGTCCTCTTCACCGTCCTCCAGATTGTTGAAAATAATTTAAGTTAGGCTAAGAAACTACCTATATTTTTTAGTTTTAAGCCTGTCTAGTTATAAATTGGCGAAAAAAAAGGCTAATCACGCAAATGTTTGCTGATAGAGTCACGCCGCCATTAACGATACTGCCGAGATTCACAAAGTCTCGCGTGACTACAGCATAGTCGAGAATAATCTTGAAAGGAATGGGTGTGAAGAAAGTAAAGATGATGAAGACGACAAAGAGGAAGCAGCTGACGAAGAAGCAGAAATCTCTTAGCAAGGCTAAGGGAAAGTGACTTTGGCACAAACTTACCGTTGAACTGTTTCACACATGAGGAGAAGCTGTTTTGTATTGGAGGAGAGATAATTTTGTGCTTGAGGACAGTTTGTAAAATGTGTTTTGTGTGTGTGCAGCATGTGTTCTTTGTGTGCAACCTTTTGGCAGGAAATTAACTCCATATTTATGCTCCTCCTCTTCAGTAGCGCCAGCTAAGCTGTTTATGTCCCGCGAGCACAACTTACGGACTCGGTCCGGCCTGCTCTCTCTCTGGGGTGAGTGAAAACCTCTCTCCCACTGAACAGAAACTTGTACTCAGACACACTGTCATGGTCACCCTGTGTATTTTGTTTTTGTGTAGTTTTGTCTGTTCTGGGTTTTTTGTTGTGGGAGGAGCCAATGCAGAGTTCACTCCAAGGAGGAAGAAGGCTGATATCAACAGAAAGCTACAACAAAGAGCTGTGGTAGACTCCAGCATGAGTACACAAACGTGACCAAACCCACAAAACATGACAACTGCCCATTTTTGTCTCACCAGAATATAAGAAAGATCTGAAGGAATGTTGGGAATACTGAGAGCTTGTTGGTCTTTCCGAGTGCAGAGAGGTCCTGTTGTTCTCCTCAGCAGAGCTGCTTCAGCACACGGTAAATCCAGTCAGTATACAGGATCCACATGAAACACCTTTCTGTCTTTAGTTTGTGGAACAACTGCAGATCTCACTTCCACTTGTGCACACACCTTCAACAAAATGTGAGTCCATCCATCCATCATCCATCCTCTTCTGCTTATCCAGCTCAGGGTGGTGGCAAGGCTGGAGCCTATCCCAGCTGCCGTGGGACACCCTGGTTGGTAGTCTGTTGCAGGGCCAGCACAGTCCAATCACAGTCACACCTGAAACTGGAGTGTTGGACCTTTGCTGTTGTTTGTTCCACAAAGCCAGCAGAGGAAAGGACAGAGGAGGACGTTATGATCTGTGGACCTTCAGCAGTGCAGTGTTGTGTGTCTTTATGAACACATTTAGGACAGAGTCTGATGATGATGATGACGATGATACTGCAGCTTTGCTGCTGTGTTACAGAGGTGGCTGTCCTCCTGCTTCAGCCTTTAATCCCTGAGCCGAGCAGGAATACTGTTCTGTGAAGGAGTTCCCAAATTCCTGAACTGTTGCCTGGACCGTGCCGGGTTCTCCGAACTCTGGAGGGTCCTGATCACGGTGACCCTCTCCTTCTAAAACCATCAGTGAGCCTTTTGACTTCTCTTAATTCATAAAAGCCATAATTAACAGCTTTTCTGAGCAACAGCTGGATTAAATTTACAGAAATGAATGCAACAATTATCTAAGTTATTGATCAGCTGAGCACACGTTACAGTCGACTGATCAGCATCTTTTAGCTGTTTGAAATCAAGTCTGTCAGCTTCTGTTGTTTCATGTGCCTTGTGTAAAGGTCGTGTGTGTATATGTGTATTGTGTGTATATGTGTATTGTGTGTATATGTGTATTGTGTGTGTATGTGTAGTGTGGTTAGGTGGCACAGAGTGCTGTTACCACAGTGACCGGCTCACAGGTACAGGTGAGTTTCATGGTGAAGAAACTCGAGTCTTGGATTTGATTGGCTCTCAGAGATCTTCTCTTTGTTCCTGCTGGCTGAGCCAAACACTGACCTCTGACCCTAAAGCTGTTGTCACAGAGCTGCTGGAGGTCACTGGTAGATTTTTGGCACTTTGGAAAACATATTATTTAAACTTGTATCCATAAATACTGCAAATGTAGAGTTTTTTTTTTCTTTTTTTATGGCAGACATTATGAAAAAGCAGAGTTTTGTTCAGATCATGTGATCATGTGTTTCCTGTTTTAAATAAAGGAGCACAGAATAATCTACTCATGCAAATCTTCTTTTTATGATTCACACTTTGAGCATTGCTGGTTGAAACTGCATGAATCTGGTTCCCTCTTCAACCTGCTGTCAGACATTATCTACTGATGCTCTCAGAGGGAAACACTGTGATTAACATGTATGTAGAGGCTAAGCCAATGCTTTAAGCCACTGAGGTGCTACACACGGGCTAACACAATTGACGTGCTGATTACGGTGCCTGATGAATCAAAGTCTGAGTCATACTTGCCAGTTGAACACTTTGTCCATTTATTTTTATCCACAATCATCAGTGTCCATTAAACTTGCACAGGTTTCCAAAAACACTTGAAACATCAACACCTGTAAGTCTCAAAGGTCCTTGCAGCTTCAGGGGTCAAAAACTGTTTTTCCTTCTGGGTGGAACACCTGATCAAACAAAGAAAGCCCCTACCATATATAGTCAGGCCCACCAATTACCCTGTGATGCGTGATACCCAGTAAATACATATTCTGCTCCTACAATGTAAATGAAGCAGATGCTTCTTCGTCTTTCTGTCAGAGATGAATTCTGTTTGGCTGCTAGCAGGTAAAGGTGAGCTGCAGAGACAAAGGTCAAAGCTGAGCAGAGTGATGCAGTTCCTGCAGACATTTCTGTGTTCTTCTTCCAGCTGATCAAACTCTGAGACTGTCACAAATGTGAGTCTGTTGGTGTTTCAGTGAGGGTTATCACTGAGTTTGCCCACACGTTTGCAGACGAGTTAGAGAGCAGAGACAAAGAGACTGATTCAGAATTGTCTTTGTTTCTGCTCTAACCCTAACAATGACCTCTGAACTCTAGACTAGCAGCCAAAAAGCCAACAGCTGCTAAACATCTGTCTGCCTCCAACATCCACACAACACACAAAGAAACATCAGCAACCAGGAAGCAGCTTCACCTCTGATCACAGACACACTCAGCTCTGATCACTCACCTGGAGGAGCAACAACTCTCAGGCTGATGATGCTGCTGAGCTTCCACGAGCGAGTTTCTCTCATGAAGATGCAACACTCGTATGGTCCACTATCATCAGCCCTCACATCCCTCAGGATCAAAGACGCGTCTCCATCCTTCATTTGTCTGTCCTGCAGCTCCATTCGGTTCCCAAAAGACGGATGCTGCTTATTTGGAGCAAAGTGACCCTTACGGTAGAAAAGCACATCTTCTGACCCCAGGTCATAGCTGCTCCACTCTGCAACTATGATTTTATTGTTGTATGGAGCTCGACATGGCAGAGTGACGTCCTGTCCAGACTCAGCTGTGATGTCAAACGGAAACACAAGAAAACTACTTTACTGCATTTCATACTCTTTTTTTTTTTTTTTAGTTATTCTGTTATTAACAGGTAAAACTCACCTGCAGAGACAAACGCAAAGACCACCAGCAGAGCGGAGCAGCTGCAGCAGCCATTTCTGAGCTGACTGTGTGAGAGGAGCTTTAAGAGTCTCAGAGCCTGTGAGAGCTGCCTCTCAGCAGGCTCCACCTTTAACACTCAGGTGGAGTGACGCTTGCTGGGTGGGACCAGAGACCCTGAAAGCTGAGCACCAGCAAAGCATCGATGAGGCAGAGAAACGTGGAGAGCAGTCAGTCTTTAAACAATGATGCTGAAACATCCTCACCTGTTCCATCCAAACGAGCTTATCATTGAGGAGCCACCTGGACACGATTCCAACCAATCGATGAAGAGACAACAGCTTCCTCCTGCTGGCTGATCTTTCTAAAGGGTCTCTCAGGCTTTGATAGATGATCACAGAGGGCTGATGAAGCTTTCAGATGCAACAGCTGTGCTGTGAGCAGAGCAGCTGCTGTGACTCAGGCTGCAGATGAAGCTGAGTAAACCTGGCTCCTCCCTCTCACACACTCGAGCCTCTCAGGAATCAGAACAAAGTTTCCCTCTAACTGAACAAATAACCAAAACTGAACATATTTCAAATAAACTGATATTCTGTGTAATACCAAAAAGGTTCACTCCTTCAGAGAGTAAGTAAATGCAAAGATCTGATCTGGAGCAGGTTACCACACCTGACTTTGATCTGGTGGGAGGGGCTAAATTCCTGCCTAATTGTGATGAAGAAATTGAAACGCTGCAGTTTTCCTGAGCAGACTCTTGTGGCCCCGATCAGCCTGTCACAGATCAGCTGAAGCTCTTCATGGACTCTTCTGCTGCCTGACAGAATTACCCACAGTTCATAGCAGCACTGCAAAGATCAGTGACCAAAGCATGAGAGCAGCAGCCAAACCAGGAGGTCAGAGGAATGTTGGAAAACACACAGGGAATATTTGTAAACATGAGTACACGTTAAAGGTCAGAGGTCAGACCATCAGCTGTTCTTGGACAAACTGAAGCTCCTCTGCTGCCACCTGCTGGATCCTTACACACAGTACAGCTCACACACACACACACACACACACACACATTGAGGTGTCGTGTTCTCTTACTGTAAAAGCATTGAGACGCAGTGTTTCAGTAATAATGTCCCTACCAGCCCTCACAGAACTGATCCTGAGTCTGCTGTTTCAGCATGTTGTCAGCAGCTCCGCCCTCTCTCAGACAGGAGTGTCTGTGTGGAGCCTCAAAGCTGCTCCAAGTGTTAATGAAACGAGCTTCAGTGCTCCTTCACCTGCTCCTTCAGAGCTCCATCCTTTATGACAGGGGAGGACAAAACGCTGTCCCATAATTCATAGCGACAGACCATCTGAGTATTCATGGAAACAACAAACTGTTAAAGTGGTGCACGTCATGGTGATGCTATTGAAAGTGTATTTTCCATTTTATGCTATAACCTGCTAACATGTTTACAAATTCCAACACACAGCTGGACCCTGAACGTCACACTGCTGGAAGAAAATCTGACTCTCTTTCTTTTATGAAAATTAATGTATATAAACTCCTTAAAACCAGATTATTAACTGATAAAGTCCATTAAAGGTTCTGAGGTAACGTCAGCTTTGTAGCCTCTGAGTTCATGTTCACTTCCTGTCAGCTGACGTGTTTCCAGGCAGCACTTGAATGACTGTACTCAGAGTGCAGGTGGAGAGATAAATGATTAGTTTATCTCCTCTCAGGGATAACAAAGTCCCTGAACTGCTCCCTGGAGCAGGATCGTGGTCTCTACGAGGCGGGAATGCTTTGGAACGTTTTAGTGGAATGAAGGAAACTTCATCATGTGAGGCCGGCTGTGTTAATGACAGAATTAATACCTGATTCATGCTCTAAGTGCCCCCTCCCTCAGGACAGCCCTGTCATTGAGGGGCATCAGGCACTCTGAACCACGTGACCCCACAGTGAGTGGGCAGCTGTGCCTCACTTCCTCCAGGCTTTTGTAGTAAATATTCCTCCAGCAGCTTTTCTGGTGTGCAGACTTTCTTTTTGCTCAGCATCAGTCTCTGCCCCCATCAGGACTCTGGGGGGGGTCGATGCAGCTGATTAATAAAAGTACATGATGCAGTCTGTGTTTTACAGCAGACTGAATCATTTCAGCTCCTGCAGTGGCCCCCAGGAGCTCATCCAGGTGAGTTTCTTCTGATCACCTGAGGCCGTTATTACTGAGTCAACTTGACCCACACCACACCTGACTCCGCCCACCTGCTGCACAACCACAACTCCTGTTAAAGGGAGAGGCAGAAAAACCGGACCAAAGCTGCAGGTGGAGGCGGAGCTACTGAAAGGCGATAAGGTCACATTTCAGAGGTGACAGTTCGGGTGTGAGAGCAGCAGCAGCAGCAGCAGAGCTGCACTCGAGTCCTGACAGGCTCTAAAAGAAGATTCAGCGAGTCCATCAGGTTCCTCTCAGCAGCAGGGTGAGTGCAGCCGATCTCACTTCCTGTTTACACGTGTGCGTTTCTCTCTGATCATTTCATGCTGACTCATCGATCACTCTGATCAGAGACCTGCTCATGCAGCCACAGACAAACTGCAGAGCCTCCAGCCTCAGTCTGGACTCAGTCTCTGAGCTTTGGGCTGCAGGCTGACTCCACACTTCCTGCTCCGATTGTTGTTTATTCATCACTTCCTGTTCTCACACTGTTTCCTTTAGCTCTTTCACAATAAAAGCAAAGCAGAGGGAGGTTTTTATTGTGAAGAATTGAGAGGAAATCCAGTGTTTGTCATTGAGCCGAGCTTTTCAGAGATCCATCATAATGTGATGATGTAATCTGCAGGGTTGTAATAGTTTGGATTTTACTTTATAGTTTAGTTTTATTTTGTTAACTTTTTCTCTTTTAGTTCAGTTTTTGTTAGTTTTAGTTTTTCAAACTTTGTCAGGTGGAAGAGTAACTACTGTGTAAAAGACCTCAACAAATATACAATTAAAAATAAATTGTATTCAACAACCAAGTTTTCATAAGACAGCAGCATTATGTGCTGCGTGTGTGTGATATTAAGGACACACATGAACATCATGTGACAGCCACAGTTAGAAACATAAAGCTTAAACTCTTCTCTATCAGAATATGTATGTTAAGAGTAAATGAAGGATGAATTGTGGTGCTCAGCAGCAGATGCAGCTTCAGTCATTAACATCAGCTCCACGTGAAACATTAGAAACAAGAACAAACTGAACTGAATCAAAGCTCAAATGCAGCTTTTCAGGATTGTGTGTTTGTGTGTGTCACACAGTGGTGTGTTAGTCTCAGTAACACAGTTATCAGTGCCTCCTCCTGCTGTGTGTTCCTGTGTATTAACAGTATGTAACAGCAGTTATATTGAGCTGAAAACGCTGTCGCCTGCTGCATGGCTGTGATGCTGGTTCTCTGCTGGAGCTGCTCACAGAGCTGGCTCGGTTACATACTCACTGATTAGGCCTGAATTAGTCTGTGCTTTGTGGGGCTGCGTACACAAGTGACCAACAACTATCATATATGTTAATTACTGTGTAGTCGTGTCCCAGTGTTTTATCTGCAGTACCATCAACAACAAAGAATGCTGGGACTTTTTCCCCTCATGGCTCCTCCCTCTTTGTGCTCTAGTTTTGTTGAGGTTATTTTTCACTTTGTTCATTCTGATAGTTTCAGCAACATCCCTCCAGGAATTTGTGAGTCCTTATGTTGATGCTGCTTTTTACAGGAAAATAAATCCCATCACAGCAGAGCAAAAATTTATAACTGCTGACAGTAATCTTTCCATGTATCATTTCTTTCTTTTTAAAAATGAAATTGAAACAGAATTTTAAATAAAGCATGTTTCTCTTCTTCCTCCCTCAGAGTACAGACATGTCTGCTGGCAGCAGTCTGCGGTCTGAAGATCAGTCTCTGTGCTCCATCTGTCTGAACGTGTTCACTGATCCAGTCAGCACTCCATGTGGACACAACTTCTGCAAGAACTGCCTCACGCAGCACTGGGACGTGAACGGAAGCTGCCAGTGTCCTGTGTGTGACAAGGTGCTCGAGACAAGACCTGAGCTTCATGTCAACACGTTGCTCTCTGAGATGGTCGCTCACTTCAGGCATGAAGCTCAGCAGAAAGCCAGCAGCAGCAGCTCAGAGCAACAAGCTGCCACACCAGGAGAAGTTCCCTGTGACATCTGCACTGGAACCAAACCAAAGGCCCTGAAGTCCTGCCTGGTCTGTCTGTTCTCCTACTGTCAGACTCACCTGGAGCCTCATGTGACAGCTTCACGTCTGAAAAAACATCAGCTGGTGGAACCTGTGGAGAACCTGGAAAGCAGGATGTGTGTGAAGCATAATAAACCTCTGGAGCTGTTCTGTAAGACCAACCAGACATGTGTCTGCACGCTCTGCTCTGTTTTAGACCACAGGAACCACAAGTTTGTTCCTCTGAGAGAAGAATATGAAGGAAAGAAGGCAGAGCTGGGCAAGACAGAGGCTGACATTCAGCAGATGATCCAGAAGGCACGGCAGAAGATCCAGGAGGTCAAAGAGTCGGTGAAGATGAGCAGAGATGCTGCAGACAGAGAGAAAGCAGAAGGTGTTCAGGTCTTCACTGCTCTGATGGAGTCTGTGGAGAGAGGCCTGAAGGAGCTCATGAAGGAGATCGAAGTCAGACAGGAAACAGCAAAGAAACAGGCTGAAGGTCTCATCAGAGATCTGGAACAGCAAATCTCTGAGCTGATGAAGAGAAGCTCTGAGGTGGAGCAGCTCTCACGCTCTGAAGACCACCTCCACCTCCTCCAAAGCTTCTCAACCCTCAAAGCTGCTCCACCCACCAAGGACTGGACAGAGGTCAGCATCCCTCCACCATCATATGAGGGGACTGTGGTGAGAGCTGTGGCTCAGCTGGAGGACACACTCAGGAAAGGCATGAAGAAGCTGCTTGCTGAGGCTGAGCTGAGGAGGGTCCAGCAGTATGCAGCAGATGTGACCCTCGATCCTGATACAGCACATCCTGCTCTCCTCCTGTCTGATGATGGGAAACAGGTTCACTGCGCTGACGTGAAGGAGAAGCTTCCAGACAACCCAGAGAGATTCTCTCAGTGTGCTTGTGTTTTAGGGAGGCAGAGTTTCTCTTCAGGCAGGTTTTACTTCGAGGTCCAGGTCCGAGGAAAGACTGACTGGGATTTAGGAGTGGCCAGAGAGTCCATCAGCAGGAAGGGGGAGGTCAGAGAGTGCCCTCAGGGGGGTTTCTGGACTGTGTGGCTCAGAAATGGAAGGGAGTACAGAGCTAACGCCGGCCCTGCAGTCGAGCTCTGTCTCCTGCGCGGTCCTGAGAAGGTGGGGGTGTTTGTGGATTATGAGGAGGGTGTGGTCTCCTTCTATGACGTAGATGCTGCAGCTCTGATCTACTCCTTTACTGGCTGCTCCTTCTCCCAGAAACTCCACCCATACTTCAGTCCCTACCTGAACAACGGCGGGAAAAACTCTGCTCCTCTGATCGTCTGTCCTGTCAATCAAACTGAGCCCATCAGACACTGATTTTATCTGATTGGCTGATTGATTTTTATTGAGGGAACAAATGAACAGATTCAGTGTGGATGTTCTGCAAACAGAAGAAACGCTGCATCTCTGTACATTTATTTATTAGTCAAATATATAAAATATATATTGCACACTAACCAACAACAACAAATCCTGTATTAGCATAAACTGATGGACAGATTAATATTTCACAGTTATTATCTTCTACCTGTGGGTTTCTCTGAGTGTTAATTAGGACAGAATGAGACTGATTGGTGTAAATTGATGATGAGTGTGATGATTAATCTGGATGAACATAAGTGTACTCTGTAAATACACACTTATTAATAACTGAACAACCCAGCTGATCACAGCAATTTTTCAGTGATCAGCTGCTAAAGTAGAAGCACAGGTTACTGTGTGTCAGGCTTGGTTCTGATTATAGTGACACTTTAATGGATATTTAACACATTTCTGTTTATTCACACATAAACACGTTTGATTTATGTTTATTGATTTTTACCCAGTGCTTCATTAATTTACTGACTGTGTAAATCGTTAATAAAAATGACTGGACGTCAGTTTTTCTGTCCTTTCCTCTGTTATCACTGTAAACAGTCTCCACTGTAGTGCTGATCATTCAGACATGAGAGTATAGATGTTCAGTCATCCCACTGACACCAGAGCAGGAACCCCTGACTCCATTTACAAAGACCAGTCTCACTACAACTACAGAGTACAGCCTTAAACTCCTCCCTGAGCTGGAGAGGACTCAGAGGAGGTGCTGATTCTCCTGCCAGCTGCTTCACACTGACCTGAGAACAGTTCCACTGTGAGCTGGAGGCCAACAGGACCACATCATCCACAGAGAGCAGAGAGCAGACCCTGAGGCCAGCTTTGTGTTGCATATCTGGTATTTAGATATGACAAAAACACACTGACTTCTCCCAGTTCATAAATGCAGCTTTTACAGAAAACAATATAATAGGAATTAAACACAATTTAAATAAAATACATGTAACACTATGAGAAACAATCACAACTGTCTCTGTTTGTATTTATTGTGTGTTTTCTCCTCTGTGAGATCATCTGTGTCCTCAGCAGAACCTGGTCCATCTCTAACAGGATTTATTGTTTGCTCTTACTTCCTGTCTCACCACCATTTAAAGGCATCATTTCCTGCAGCGTGTGGACCAAAATCACTGAAACATTCTGACCTCATGTCTGTATATCATGTTCACACTGATGTCACTGTTATAAAGTACACATTATATTTATGAGTTTCTACAATCATCATCTTTATTTTTACTGAAGTTGATTTTTCCTACTGCAGTAACTGTGTGTACTTTACTGCAGTACAGTTACAGTTTAAATTTGTTGTTGCTAAAGGAGGAAGTTTATTAAATATAGTGTATGATGGTGAAGGTTTAATCCTTTGGCCCACAGTGCACAGAGGTGAGAGGATCCACAGGGGGGGGCAGTCCTCTGCTGTGACCGTTTGAGGCTGAGGGGAGAGGACCAAAGACACTGAGGGTAAACCAAACCTCTCCTCTTCAGTAAAGTCATGTGTCCTCTGTGCAGCTGTGTTCATGTAATCAGTGAATGATTTGAGCTTTTCACTGCCTGCTGTGTTTCCTGGACTCCTGAGCAAAGATAAAGAGTCAGTTCAGACCTGCAGTTGGTCCTCATGGTGTTTGAACTTGAATTCAGCCTGATTAGTTTTTCATGTCTTCTCCTCCATCATCAGTTATCAGGAGAGCAGACAGTCAAAGGTCAATAATTCAAACAAACACAGAGATTCTACTTACAGAGCAGACACAGCACAGATGTTTCATTCATCGTCCTTCTCACTCATTTGAGCTTTTTTTCATTTCTCTCACTGACACCAAGTAAAGCCCCGCCCTCTTCCTCTGAGCACCAGCTTTACTATTGGTGCAGAGGCAGTGTGTGTGTGTGTGTGTGTGTGTGTGTGTGTGTGTGTGTGTGTGTGTGTGTGTGTGTGTGTGTGTGTGTGTGTGTGGACGTCACCCTCAAAGCTTCTGCTCTGGCTCCCTTACAGGGTCAGGCCCCCCTCGTGTCACTGAACTGCTCCACTGCTGTTGTGTATGCCAGGCTATGAGGCCCTCAGATGAGCTTCCAGTGATTCTGGCTCACAGGTGGAGGAGACGGTGAGGAGAGAGGACCTTTATCTGATGGCTGAGGAAGAAGCAGCAGGATGGAGTCAACCAAAAAGGGGGCGCTAGAGGGAGGGACGTCCCCCTCAGTGAGAGAGGCAGATCTGAGCTGAAACACAGGAATCAAACCAGGGACGCTGCTGTTATGGAGCTGAACTGGAACCATTCACACACTGAGGCCCTCTGAACACATGTTAATGACAGCTGTGCAGAGACACACTGATGACTGACTGGAACACTATGATTCATATTTTAGATTAACACCATCCTCCCACAGGCTTTAGATATGGACACTAGAGGGAGCTGCTGGACTGGAAACACTACATGGATACAAGCAGGAGATCAGTGATGCTTCCTCAGTGATGAGTCCTCTCCTCAGCTCTTCTTCACTGATTGTCTTTAATTAAAAGTATGATATCATCACCTCTGAGCCTCATTTTAAAGAGATGTTGATTAAATTGAATTTTGGCACATCTGCATCATAAAAAGAAAAAGAGGGCACACCGGCAAAGCTCCTAAACCACGTTTTTAATCCAAACAAATCTTAATAAGCAGTGACGTTTCGGGCCATAAATTGCCCTTCTTCAGACTTAGCGAGAACAAAGCAGGACTCATCATATATGTACACAATAACACATCATGTGATGGATGCTGCCCACCTATCAGAAAGGAGGAAGGCAAAAAACACACGTGTATGTAATCATCCATCCACGGAAAGGAAAAACATAAATATATAAATCCATAACAAAACAATATATTGCAAATATACAATGAATATTTAATAAATATTTAAAGAATCCAACTAATCATACATGTAGAAAGATACACATACGTATATGTAGAAAAAACTACAATTATTAAAAAGTGTTACATGTCCTGCAATTCTGGTAAGATTTGTAAAAATTAGAATATATACCATCAAAAAAATATATACAAAAAAGTACAAAAGCACAGTCAAGAAATATGTACATAAGCAGTAGTCAAAATATAGGAATGGCAAAAGGACAGAGACTATAAAAAAGGTCTCAAATCAAATTCCTCGTTAAGGCCATGAGGAGCCAATGTGTTCAAAGTAAAAATCCAAAAAGCCTCTCTTTTTAATAGAGAGGAATTGATGTCACCACCACGACAATGGGGTTTAACAACTTCAATACCACAATGTGTAAAATGGACAGCAACAGAGCTTTTAGGGTCCTGATTGCGTATACATGACCGGTGTTCTGATATTCTAATTTTTAATGGTCTAGTTGTTTTACCCACATATGCCAAACCACAGGGACATTTAAGTAAATAAATGACATTGTTAGTTTGACAAGTGATAGTATCTCTGATCTTGAAAGATTTCCCAGAGTGGGGATGATTAAAGCTGGTGGTCATGTGAGTGAAATTGCACTGTGCACAATGGCCACAGTGGTAGTTACCCGAAGGAATCTGTGTTGAAAACTGAGAAGGTTTTGGACTGGGGAGACAAGCTCTTACTAAAAGGTTTTTTAAATTCGGTGCCCTCTTATAGACAAAACGAGGTGGTGTGTGAATACATTTCAAAGTCGGATCAGAATTGATAATATACCAGTGTTTTTTAATCATCGCTTCTAGGTCTTTGGCAAAAGGAGAAAAGTGGAGAATACAATTAACATTAGAAGTGGTATTTTTAGGCTTGGTGCTAGACAGACCCTCAGTTTGAGATATTCCCAAGAAACATTGGCGTGTATGTGTAACCCAACTCTGTTTGTACTGCCTCTCAATAAAGCGTTTTTCAAGCTCATCCGCTTGCAATAAAAAAATCATCATTAGAGCTGCAGATACGACGTATCCTGTTAAACTGGGACACCAGGCAGACTTTTTTTAAGAGCAGGAGGGTGAAAAGATTGACCATGAAGGATCATATTTCTGTCAGTACTCTTACGAAAAAGATTTGTTCCCAATATATTGCCATTCCTATAAACAGTGATATCAAGAAAATTCATTTTGTAAGCATCTGCATCATAAACCAACAACAGCTGCTTATTATGTTCTCAGAACAGCATTTATGTCATATTTTGTATTTAGAGCTACTTCTAATTGAGTTCTCAGCATGGATCAATGAGACAGATATCTGATCTTTATAATCACAGTGAAGAGCAGAACATTTGATCATCTTCAAGACTCAAACAGCTCATAAATAAACTGAATGAGTTATTTAAAGAGTCCTCCTCCCTCCATGGTTTGGACATTCCAGCTGTGGCCACGCCTCTTTCATACCTGAAGGACTCCACCTTTGCTCTCCTTACAGAAAGCCTGAGCCTCAGTTCTGCTGAACTTCTAGGATTGTATTTAGATGTTGCTGAGCACCAATCAGCAGCTGCTGTGGTTGTGTGATGCTCCCAGAGTCTGTGGATGCAGCTGGGTAACAGAGCTAGCTCACACCAGCTCTAAAACCATCAGGGCCTCATTCTCATGCCTCTGTATGGAGGAGATGCATTAGAGGTTTGAAGAGGCTCCTCAGTCACCTTTAGTCAGCACCCTCACTGAAATCACAAAGATGTTTTAATCAGAACTGCATTCATTAAAAATAATGAAACAATGATGAAGTTAAAGAAAACTCCACCGCTTGGAGCTCCAAACCTGCAACAATCTGATCCAATGAAAGTTTCCACATTTAAGACAAAGCTGTGATGTTGCTGTAGATCTGACTCCAGGGTCAGAAGCTTATGTGGATGCTAACAGGTTAAATTATGGAGATAAATCCAGGATTTGGGAGTTCTCTGGAACATTTTTAGTTTTTGTTTTCCTTCATGCTGCTTTCATCTGCTTCTGTGTTATATTCACACAGTTGTTTAGAGCTGAGAAAAATGCACCCTTTTACAGTCCATCTTCATCAGCATCCACCTCATCTACAGGTAACTACACCAGCACACAAAGGCTGCTGGGGGTCATTTAACAGGACAACAAAGCACTCAGGGTCAGAGTTTGACCTTTAACCTCTGCGGACTTTCTGCTCCTGTCTGAGAAGGAGGTGAAGACAGATCTCTGCACTCTGTGTCTGCAGTCTGATCAGTCTGTACCACAGAGTAAAGGCCTTTGGCTGCTTTGGTTTTTGCATAGATGAAAATAACCTGCAGAGCTGCTGAACCAGCTGATCCAGCCGGGATCAGTTACACAAACATGTGCAAACAGGGGGGTGGAGTGAACCAATCACCTGCAGGTAACAGGAGGAATCTGTTCTTTCATTTCCTGTAAACTCAAAGTGTTCCTGAGTCTTTCCCTGTAACAACAAGATGGAGGCTGAGCTCAGGCAGCAGCTGGCAGACAAAATGGAGGACAAACAGATATGAACTCAGAGTCACAGTCACAGCTGTGAGGCTGTTCACTCTCAGCCAATGAGGGCTCAGGGCCTGAAATAAATAGCAAATAAAATATGGGAGGAGCAAACAAATCAAAAGATGAGAGAAATTCTGCACACGTTTCTATTCATGTTTTATTAAAAATTTGCTTCATGACAAAGTTTGAGGATAATGAGTGAGAGGATTATTGGACAGTTTGCTCCTCTTCATCAGTAAAGTGAGAAACTGGAAGAAGTTCAGATGAGAGGAGAGACATGAACCGCAGCAAACACACAAAAACAACAGCAGCAGATACAACACAGAACACACACACATTAAAGCTTATTCTGTATGTATGATTATTCTCTCTGTGAGTCCATTAGATGTTGGGATGTGCTTCTTGTACAGGGCTTTAATGCTGATGGGAGAAATCTGAGTCATGAGAACCAGCACTGGATGGACCAGTGACGAAGGCCAACCTGCAGCTCACAGTATCTGTTTGCTTGTAGACTGAGGCAGAATAACAATGTTCTGGTTAGTGAGGATCTTTGCTCTGCTGGGGGGGGCACAGACAGACAGTCAGGATGGCCTGTGTTCCTGAACCAAGAGCCCACATGTACAGGTGATTTCTACTGATTCTTTAATAGATTAAATGTCTTAAGTTTTTAATTAAAGTGTTTCAGGTGTCTTCCTTCACAAATAAAACACAGTAACAAGAGTCTGCACTGCAAAGCATCACAATTCAACCAGCTGAAAGCACACAGCACACTGCAGCAGGATTCATGCAGGAAGACCAAGGAGAAGATCAGTCTGATTCTGTTAGAAGGTTTCATTTGATCAGGACAGAAAGGGAAATTTCCTGATAGGAAGCAGATCTGACTCCTGGGTTAAAGCTTAGGTGGATGTTAACAGGTTAGGATTTGGGATTTCTCCATCCATCCATTCTCTCCAGCTTATCCTGTTTCATAGCTATTATTAATAGCCTGCAGTTAAATATTGCTGCCACCACTTGCAGGCCAAGACTTGTGGACTAAACCCTTTTCAGTGTTTCCAATGACACATTATTGAGTGATCAGCAGGTAAAAACATCAGTCAGCACTTTTACAGTAAAGGCCATTTTGTTGCGTAAAAATGACACAAAATTCCAAATCTTTGGATGCGAACCTGTCGTGTAACCTACACACACACTCTGGATGAAGCATCTTAATACATCCCTGCAGCTTCAGCGACGGGACCGTGTGATTACGTGTGCGATTGTTCAAAAAAATAATAATAAATGTGAGCAGGTCTCCAGCACTGTGTTTGCAGAAATTCATATCGCAGTCAGAAAAACAGTGTGTCAAGTTTCCCAGCCAAAAACTGCAGCTGCAAACACAGCACTTCAGACCTGCTCATATTTTTTTAACCTGAAAAATTTGCACATTTTCATTAGCTTGAAATGTTTTCATTTTTCCTGATGTTATTTTTAATAAAATATGATTTTTTATTTTATTTTTATATTTTATTTAATGTGATGTAGAAAAGGTGGCTGTATATTCTGGCCATTCAAATTCATTTTGCTGATTAAAATTATTATTTTTAATCTAGTTTGGCCCACGACTGAGACTGTGTCTTCAATTTTGGCCCTTTCTGTGAGTTTGACAGCCCTGAATTAGCCTAACCCCACTAACTGCATGTCTGTGGACTGTGGGAGGAAACAGACCCATGGGGAGAACATGCAGACTCCACTGTTCAGTGTTCTCTGGAACATTTTTAGGTTTTTCTTTCCCTTCATGCTGCTTTCTTCTGTGTTATATTCACACACTTGTTTACACTTATGAAAATAGACCTGTTGCCCCTTGTTAGATCCCGCAGGTACAGTTATGACAGCTTCTCCGTTTAACAGGGTCCTGGCTACACGTCAGCGGAGTCTTACCCCAGCTGAATTCAATGTAGCACTACTCAAGCTGAGACGGGTTAACTCGCCTGGCTTCTGACCACAGTAAATCCTGACGTCTGCCCCGCTCCCTCTGCTTCTCTGGTGCTGCCAGTCAGGGAGGCTTCCTGCAGCTGGGCCCGAAGTTCAGTCCCGTCAGTTGTGGTGGCTTACCCTTAATGGATCTGAGCACTTGTTACGTGCCAGGATAAAATTTAAAGGCTAGGCAGAAAGCCCTAGGGACATAAGTTAGTTTCAAGTGGATTCAGTAGACTAGCGTGACCTCAATACAGAGCTACAGGGGTTGGACAATGAAACTGAAACACCTGTCATTTTAATGTGGGAGGTTTCATGGCTAAATTGGACCAGCCTGGTGGCCAGTCTTCATTAATTGCACCAGTAAGAGCAGAGTGTGAAGGTCCAATTAGCAGGGTAAGAGCACAGTTTTGCTCAAAATATTGCAATGCACACAACATTATGGGTGACATACCAGAGTTCAAAAGAGGACAGATTGTTGGTGCACGCCTTGCTGGTGCATCTGTGACCAAGACAGCAAGTCTCTGTGATGTATCAAGAGCCACGGTATCCAGGGTAATGTCAGCATACCACCAAGAAGGACGAACCACATCCAACAGGATTAACTGTGGACACAAGAGGAAGCTGTCTGAAAGGGATGTTCGGGTGCTAACCCGGATTGTATCCAAAAAACATAAAACCACGGCTGCCCAAACCACGGCAGAATTAAATGTGCACCTCAACTCTCCTGTTTCCACCAAAACTGTCCGTCGGGAGCTCCACAGGGTCAATATACACGGCCGGGCTGCTATAGCCAAACCTTTGGTCACTCGTGCCAATGCCAAACGTCGGTTTTAATAGTGCGAGGAGCGCAAATCTTGGGCTGTGGACAATGTGAAACATGTATTGTTCTCTGATGAGTCCATCTTTACTGTTTTCCCCACATCAGGGAGAGTTACGGTGTGGAGAAGCCCCAAAGAAGCGTACCACCCAGACTGTTGCATGCTCAGAGTGAAGAATGGGGGTGGATCAGTGATGGTTAGAGCTGCCATATCATGGCATTCCCTTGGCCCAATACTTGTGCTAGATGGGCGCGTCACTGCCAAGGACTACCGAACCATTCTGGAGGACCATGTGCATCCAGTGGTTCAAACATTGTATCCTGAAGGCGGTGCCGTGTATCAGGATGACAATGCACCAATACACACAGCAAGATGGTGAAAGATTGGTTTGATGAAAGTGAAGTTGAACATCTCCCATGGCCTGCACAGTCACCAGATCTAAATATTATTGAGCCACTTTGGGGTGTTTTGGAGGAGCGAGTCAGGAAACGTTTTCCTCCACCAGCATCACGTTGTGACCTGTCCACTATCCTGCAAGAAGAATGGCTTAAAGTCCCTCTGACCACTGTGCAGGACTTGTATATGTCATTCCCAAGATGAATTGACGCTGTATTGGCCGCAAAAGGAGGCCCTACACCATACTAATAAAATTTTGTGGTCTAAAACCAGGTGTTTCAGTTTCATTGTCCAACCCCTGTAGATGATAGAGCCAGCTTGCCTAACATTTTACCATCAAGAGACTGGTTGTACCAAAATTGGGAGAAATAATTGTCAAAAGAACTATTGTGACTTTTAGAGTCAATTTTTATTTTGCAGGTTTCAGCTTAAGCAATATGCAGTAGATCAAAATCAATCTTTTATCAAAATTCATTATGCAGAATCAAATTCAAATAAATTAAAATAATTAATCTCAAACTATGAATTACCTATGAGCTGGGTTGAGAAATAGGGGCATGGAAATATCCAATTTTGTCTAATAATCCTTTTAGGGAAGGAAAGGCTTCGAGTGAGTCGCTCGGCCGAAGTGACCACACCCAATTCCAGTCCGTTGAAAACTGCCTCAGTGAAGTGGGGAAAAGGGAGAAGTCCAAAAGGAAGATGTTTCTGTCCTTCTGTTAACTGTCCTTTTATAATCCTCGAGCTGTAGTCCAGAAGTCCTCTCTGACTCAGTACAAAGTCCAAAAGATAGAAATCCGACAGCGAAGATACATCCAACTTCAACTCTTAGGCAGGGAGAATCCACCACAGAACTGTTCAAAGTTGAATTAGTATCCGCAGAGGGTTTGGGCCAGTCCTCTCTGAAGATCAGTCCTTGTCCGGGGAAGAAACTCCTGTACATCATCTTTTATAGTCTAATCTAAGACACATCCTAGTTTTCATACTTCATCACGACAGACCATCACCCCACTGCTCTTATCCAATTAAGATGCTAGACTTAACCATTACTTCATTTTCTATTAACATATGGTTCTTTTAGGTACTTTTCCATTCTGGGACATGTTTCAACATGTTTTTTTAACTTTGCTCTTGCTTGTCTGTAGGCAACAGTTTTCTGTTCCTAATTTTACCTTAGCTCAGTGATTCATAATTTCCTTAATACATTGCTTTAACTATCATTTCTGTTACACTTACACTTATCATTTGATTCCAAATCATATAAATCATTCTCTAACAATTCTATAAATTTGAATCATGATTGTCCATTCAGTACCAGGCTTAGGCTATTGGGTGATCAAGATCTCAACTCACTTGACACCCCCTTCTTGAGATTGCAGGTTGCCGCTTGACGAATTCACAGGTCATGACCATCCCAAGAATCATCAGAAATTAACTCCAAAACATCGGGAACATAATCCTCTCTTGAGATCTCCATTACGTTTGGGTGACTCTCTGGTTGCTGCACGGGAGCAGCCCCTCATGGCCATTCCGTCGCGTTGAGTTGCTCCATTATTGTCGACAACATTGGTGTCTCCACCACTCGGTTATTTGATTATTCTGAAGTAGAAGAAGGCTCTCTCAGTTGTCGTTCCACAGCCTCAGCCATTTCCTCCAGGTCTGATTCACTGACTCCGTCTTCCTCCTCTGTCTCAACTCCAGCGATGGTTGTCTGAGTTTCCACGTCTCGATGTTCCTCCCCGGGTTCTCCTGATGCCTGAGGTTCTGGTGATAGGGGGGTTCGGGGCTCTGCCTGATATGATGTAGGTGACTGCCGAGCGCCCGCTATCAGGATTCTCCCATCCAAAGCGTGGGTAGTGCGAAGGCGAGATCTGTCATGGAATTCCCAGACTCGCGTGTAAGTTGGTGTGTAGACTCCCCCTATGACGACACGGGGTATCCAGGTCATCTCCCGGTTCCAAAACGAGCTCCAGATAATCCTAGCCTGTTCCTCAATTTCCATAGCTGTATCCAATGGTACGTGTGTGGTGATTGTGGTCATTGTTCCTTGGAGGATGCCATGGACTGCATGCAGGTCAGGATCCTCCATGTAGCACCTGGAACATTGCATGCTTATTCCAAGGTTCCACAAACAGCCGGCTTCTCTCAACGTGGCTCTGCACCCGCTGCATCCAGCGTCCTCCTATAATCAAAACAAAGAAATTAATTAATAATTAATCATTCTCCAACTCTTTCTTTGATTCTTTCTTGCAAGCGGAGCAGTGATCCATCCTCTTTGGATCAGGCCAGGGTTCCTTTCCCATGGCCCCTATTGTTGATCAGGTTTAGCCAGCCGCCTCTCTGTTGTGGAGGTGGGGTTCTTCCTGCTATCCTGGTCTCGACTCGGGGGGTAGAAGATGGGATACACCATGAGCCATCCTGCCATAGAGACTGATGCTTCAGCCCCTGCACAACAGGTGACCATCAGGACTACCCAGCCCATGACCCACACGATTCCATTAGCGACTTCAGTTGAGTTGACACCATCCTGGTCTTCCGTATCTGATTAGCGTCAGGGTCAGTTGGTACATCAGCAAGAAAGCCAGCGATACTCCCTCTAGCAGATATCCAATGTTCCAGTTATCTCCAATGGTGTCCACTGCAATGTCGACCAGCAATCAAATCAGCAAAGCCATCGCCTTGATTACCCCATTTCGGTTGGTCTCAATGTCGATGCGCCCCAACAGGTAGATCAAGAACCAGGACAGGGTGATCCTCATTTTTCTTATAACAGCAATCTCCATCAGTGCTTTGAAGAAGCCAATAAACAGGGCTATAATCCTCAGGGGCTGCTTCGTAGACCAACCTCCGGTGCAGAAGAACGTCAACCATATACACTCGAAGACCCAGAAATCAATTCTAGTACAATTGATCTCTGGCTTGTGGGGTTCAGAGCATTCTGGATGTACTGTATTTTCCGGACTATAAGTCGCACTTTTTCATAGTTTGGCTGGGGGTGCGACCTATACTCCGGAGCGACTATATCGTGACATTTATAACACATGAACCAAAATACTCCAGCCACTTGACATCTCCGTGAACCGGAGCTTTAAGGGCAGTCTTGCGTAACCTGTGGGTGCAGTGGATGATGGGTGGAGAGCACAGCTTAACGGCAACCGAAGAATGCGCCACCCAACTTTCCTGGAAGTCATTGGATGGATCAAGAAAACATGGGCTTCAGTGACAACCGAAACCATCCGTTGGGATTCAGAAAGGCCGGAATAATTGGGAACTGCAGCTGACGACGAGTCTGACGAAAGCGACAACAGAAGAGAAGCGGCGCTTCGTCTACCTACGGAGTGTGCGGAGTTGTTTAGAAGTGACACCGAGGATGAAGAATTCAATGGATTGATGGTTGGTTAACTTGTTAGTATGTTCTTTATGCTATGGTTATCTGAATAACTTAATGTTACGTTAACATACCAAACACGTACTCTGTTCGTTGTGTGTCATGTAGCTGAATGTGTTACGTTAGCATAACGTAGGCGTAACCGTGTTCGCCCTGTTCTTTAATCCATTATTTTAAATTGCCTTTAAGATGGAATTTCTGCTCTGGGTCTCAGATTCTATCAAATAACCCCCCCCACAAAAAAAATGCAACTTATATATGTTTTTTTCTTCTTTATTATGCATTTTTTGGCTGATGCAACTTATACTCCGGAGCGACTTATAGTCCGAAAATACGGTAAGTTGGATTTGTACTTACTCCTAAGACCATAGTGGTTGAGGCAGTTGCAGACATGGTACTTGTGTTGCTGGTGTTGCTGGTGTTGCTTGACATCCTTCTATCGTGTTGCCTCCGTGCTCTCCGATCCCGAACTGACCAACTTCCTCTTATGCTCCGCTGGTATATATCAGTCCGCCCCGCCTTCTACGGGTGGGTCCCTTTACTTCCTGCTTGCTTTCTTATCCATACATGGTAACATAAATCTTGATTGGATGATTATTATTGAAACAGCTGTCGCTTGCAAAATGCCTTGGTCTGCCTTCGTAATGAGGTTAGCACCTTCCAGGACCTTGTCAGAGTGGGACTTCTTCATACATGTGTTCCACACCACTCGTCCAACATCGGGTGTCAGTTATTCTGGCTCTCTCCTCCCTGGGTAAACTGCTGACTGGCTCCTTCCGAACCGGTTGTGGGAACAGATGCCCATACAACACGAACCAGACGATCAGGGGCAGGTTAGTAATGGTCTCCAGTATGCACAGGACACTTAGAATCCCCCAGCTGAATCCCCACAGACAAGGTGAAGCAACTGATCTAGGAGCATGGCTGCCCTTCAGCTTACTGACCTGTGAATACATGTAGCTCAGTAAGCCCACAACTACTAGTCCCTCCTGCACCAGCCTGGCCCAGTATGCTACCATTCAGTACCAGGCTTAGGCTATTGGGTGATCAAGATCTCAACTCACTTGACACCCTGCATCATTGTCCACCTCATCTACAGCTAACTACATCAGCACATAAAGGCTGCTGGGGGGGGTCATTTATCAGGATAAACCACTCAGGGTCAAAGTTTGACCTTTAACGTTTGCGGACTTCTGCTCCTCTCTGTGAAGGAGGTGAAGACAGAACTCTGCACTCTGTGTCTGCATCTCTGATCAGTCTGAACAGAGAGAAAAGACCTTTGGCAGCTTTGGTTTTTGCATAGATGAAAATAACCTGCAGAGGTGCTGTCACATAAACATTATATGCAAACAGGGTGAGTGCAGTGAACCAACCACCTGCATGTAAACAGATGGAATCTGTTCTTTTCATTTCTTGTAAACTGAAAGTCTTCCAGAGTCCTCTCCCTGTGACAACTACATGGAGGCAGAGCTCAGTGAGCAGCTGGCAGACATGAAGGAGAGCTGTGGTGATGACAGATGGTATCTGGGGAACAAAACAAAGTTTCAGGCACACATGTACAAAGATGAAACACAACACTAAAGCCTTGGTTTCACTTTTTGCATCTAACCAGAGGTGGCAAAAGTACTGACATTATGCACTTTTTTTTTTCGTCAGTTATTCATTGGTTTTTCCCGGCTGTGTGCTCTATGCCATGTTCATGTTAATGCATATATATATATATATATATATATATATATATATATATCTATATATATATATATATATATATATATATATATATATAGATAGATATATATATATATATATAGATATAGATATAGATATAGATATATATAGGTATAGTATAAGTACCGGCTCTGAAATGTAATCAAAGTAAGAAAGTAAAAGTAGTTCTTTGGAGGATGTTTCTACTTGATATTTTCTGTAAAGCTAAATGAACGTACTTATATATATTGTAATAATATAAATAATACATGAGAATACAAATGTTATTCCATCTAAATTTAATCCTAATGAATGCACTCAGCTTGAATCTGTTCTGTAGGACACAAACTGTGAAAGTGAATTAAACACAGCTCTGTTCTCTGTGTCCTCCATAGTAGAGGGTGACTGTGCCTCCACCTAAACACAAACATGAGGATACTCAGGGGTTACAGTGGGATTCAGAAGGTGGAGGAACCCTAAGATCAGCTGTAGTGGCTCTGCATGGGGAGAAGAATCACAGCTTTCTATTGTAGCTGCAGTAAATGATGTTGGTGTGCAGGCTGTGATCAGCTGACCTGCTGCTGTGATCAGCTGACCTGCTGCTGCTGCTCTGAGGTTTACTGCTCTGTGTGGATGAACTGAATTCACAAAGATGTAACTCACGCTTCATGAAAAGTGGGTTTTCGACAGTTTCTTGTATGTAATATTGCCGCGTGCCTTGAGCTGTCAGGGCTCTCAGCAGGAGGCTTGGCCAGAACAGTAAACTGTAGGGAAACTGCCGGGGACTCTCTGTGTCAGTGCTCCCTCAGCTCCCCCCTCTCCTCAGGTCTAGGGCAGGCTCTCATATGTAAAGGAGGTTTCTGTGAGTCATACAAATGCAAATCAAGTACTCACCAGTGGTCACCAGTACTTACCAGGGGTTCTACCCTCCCAACAGTTGTAAGCAACATATTTTTATTTTGAGATATATATAATCAAATTTACATATCATCTTTTAAGCCTTTTTCCATCACAATGTTACTACACATTAATTATTATAGAGTGAAACATTTAAACAAGACTAAACTCAGAAGAAATCATTCTAATTTATAAATTCGTATTATCTAGTTGGAATATACTTTTGGAAGTTTTCAGCTTTTGTCCCGTTTTCCAATAAGGCTGTGAGCTTCTGTCTGTGAGCTTCTGTCTGTGAGCTTCTGTCTGTGAGCCTTTGTCATGGAGGTTTTTGTGAACCCTGAACTTTAGTGGACTGAGGGAGATAAACAAAGGCTATAACTTGATTTTGGTGACACTAAAAGCATTATTTTCATTGAAAAGAAAACTCAGTTTTCAGTCTAATTCACTGTAACTAAAAGTCTGTCACACCATCATCCTCTCCTGTGCAGTGGCTTCAAGCTAGCATTGAACATTCAGACAACATCCCATGAACGCTGCTATAAACGTTCAGTGAATGTTCACATGCATTAATGACATTAAAGACTACTGAAGGAATTTAAAATAATACCAAGACGAGTGTGTGTGCTGTTGCTGTTTAAGCCTTTAGGTTTCTGCGTGTTCGTTTCTCGAACAGGAATGACATAACACAAACAGGAATAAGGAGTCCAATTATTAAATTTAATAAAGCCATTTTCAAACAGTTTACAGATTAATCCGGGTCAGAACTGCATACCATACTCGTGTGAGATGGCATGAAGTACTGGCACTTTCTAATTCAAGTTACAGTTGTCATATAGTCAGAGCATATCAGTCTTGATTACATCATTTACAAAACAGAATGTGAAAAACAGATCATTTCAACAACAGGGTGACCTCGAAGTCTCCATTTCTATCATTGTTTAGTCTTCATCAGTGTGGCTCACTGTACAGTCAGAATACAAAGTTCATGATGACACAGAACATTATAAGCTTCTGTATTTTTAATCAGTTAAGTTATTTCCAGACAAATTCTGAGGGAAGTAAACGTACGTAAGTAAATGTATGTAGCATATATCATATTCCAACAATCCCCCTTTTGACCTTAGACATTTCTAAGGTCACCTTCACCAGCCTGACCTCAGGTGGTCAGCCAGGACTATATTGATATTAAAAGCCAGAAGAGGATTCTTGTGAAAACTAATCTTATACTATTGTGATTGTGAATTTAGCACAGAATTAGACAGAGTTTAATAATGTCACATTTATAATGGATGTACCTACTTTCTATACTTTCTTATGGCCTGAAAAACAAAAAGAAAACAAGCATTAGTCTTTCATATGTCAATGTTGTTCAGTGAAGTGGATTAGCATTTAAATTTAACAAGTAAATTCTGCATATAACAAACAGACAAACAGTAACATGAAACAGTCACTATCTAATATTTTCCTCAAATTCCTTAAAAAATGTGGATTGCATCCCTTCAGGATCAAATCCAGTTCCATGATGAAAATCTTACTGCAAACATAAAAAAAAAAAAAAAAAAAAAAGAAATAATCACTGATCAGTGCACAGGTAATAGTTATATATGCAGCCTTCTTTCAGCCTTCAGCACACTGTGCTCAAATTCACCAAAGCCATGATGTTCAAACCACAGTAATCAGCACTCGTCCCTGAGATGCATTCCTGCACCTCTATAGACATCAGCTGTTCACATATGGCCGTCATCCTGGTTAGTTTCCTGTTAAAGGCTCATAATGTCTCAGGTATGATCTCAGGTATGATCTCAGGTACCTGTGGAAAAAGTCCAGTGAAGAAAGTTCCAATTTTCGCTGTCAATTAAAAATATCATGAACTGCAGGTCCTGTGGGTCAATAATTAAATTCGCACAAAACTAAGACAGGACATCAAAATGCCCATAAATATTCTAAGGATGTATTTATTCAATGGCTTTCAGTTACAAATCTTTTATTTTGTTAATCAGCCTGAGAAAAATGAGCTTACAATTCTCATATACCACTAATTTACTAATTTACTAACTAAGTGGATTCAATCCACCTGAAGTGAACCTGATTTAATGCACCTAGAGTTAAATGTCAGATTAAGCAAAAGGTAATATGAGCTTCTGTCTGTCTACGAGTGGGTGAGTGTGAATGAGTGTATGAGTGAGTGTGTGTGTGAGTGTGTGTAAGCTGCTTCTTCATTGCAAGCATTTGTGTTTTTTTTTTTTTCCTATAAGCTCAGTGTCAGCTGTCTCATTTTTCATCCAATTGTAAAGTTAACTTTGCACAGAAATCTTGAATATTTGAAAATGATGCCAGACAAAAAAGCATGAAGTCACTTACAAAGTTTGATATTTTAAAGACTTAAATTAATGGTAAATGGTAAATGGACTAGTTCTTATATAGCGCTTTTCTACTCAGTCTGAGCACTCAGAGCGCTTATACAAAAAAAAAAAGAAAAAATCCTATGTCTATTTTGCCCTTCCAAGCTCAGGTCCTCTACCAGAGGCCTGGGAGCTTGAGGGTCCTGCGCAGTATCTTAGCTGTTCCCAGTATTGCGCTCTTCTGGACAGAGATCTCGGCTGTTGTTCCAGGAATCTGCTGGAGCCACTCTCCCAGTTTGGGGTCACTGCCCCGAGTGTTCTGATTACCACAGGGACCACTGTTACCTTCATCTTCCACATCCTTTCCAGCTCCTCTCTCCTTGGTATTTGTCGAGCTTCTCGATTTCCTTCTTCTTGATGTTCCCGTCACTTGGTATTGTAACGTCTATCACCATGACCTTCCTCCTTTGTCCACCACTACGATGTCCGGTTGGTTAGCCACCACAAGTTTGTCTGTCTGTATCTGGAAGTCCCACAGGATCTTAGCTCTGTTATTCTTTATTATGCATTTTTTGGCTGGTGCGACTTAAACTCCGGAGCGACTTATAGTCCGAAAAATACGGTAATCAGGGGTATAACAAAACATAACCAAAAGAACACAAAGTACTGGGCCACCAGCCCAGGATCATGACAGGTATACCTCTTCAGGCGGTAAGTCTTTGCTTGGCAGTCTCTAAGGCCTCAGGTATGGACAGCCCGTTGTACTAATATTATATATATATATATATACACACACACACTCTAACATTTCTGTCTCAGACTGATGCTAAAAAGCTAATTCATGCATTTATGAATTAGACTGCTAGGCTGGACTATTGTAATTCATTATTATCAGGCTGTCCTAAAAGCTCCCTGAAAAGCCTTCAGCTGATCCAAAATGCTGCAGCTAGAGTACTGACAGGGACTAGAAAGAGAGCAGATTTCTCCCATATTGGCTTCTCTTCATTGGCTCCCTGTTAAATCTAGAATAGAATTTAAAATTCTTCTCCTCACCTACAAGGTCTTGAATAATCAGGTCCCATCTTATCTCAAAGACCTCATAGTACCATATCACCCCAACAGAGCACTTCGCTCTCAGACTGCTGGCTACTTGTGGTTCCTAGGATACTTAAGAGTAGAATGGGAGGCAGAGCCTTCAGCTTTCAGGCGCCTCTTCTGTGGAACCAGCTCCCAGCTTGGATTCAGGAGACAGACACCCTCTCTATTTTTAAGATTAGGATGGCTGTTGGGCTTTCTCTGTAATTATTGTAGGGTCTTTACCTTACAGTATAAAGCGCCTTGAGGCGGCTGTTTGTTGTGAGTTGGCACTGTATAAATAAAATTGAATTGAAAAGGCTGAAACTGTAATACATCCTAAAAAAAATTAAAAATCAACTTTAACCCTCCAGCATTAATAACGATTAAGTTCAGGGGACAATAAAATGGTATGAAGGGGCCACCAAATCAAATCTTACTTAGGTCCCCTTCAAGGCTTGGGTCGGCTCTGCTGTAGGTGAATACAGCAGCAGTGTGATGAGCAATGGCGATTGATTAATATCAATATTTATTAACAGTTGCATACTTCCCCAAATCTGGCAGCCACGGCACCTTAATCTGATAAAATAGCAACGGTCAAGGCTGAGAAGTGTTGGATGAGCAGCAAGTGTTCATTTTAGGTTCCATCACAGCATTTTAGATATTTAGGTTAAAGGTGTGTTGAAAGGCTGCCACAGTAGTTTGAATTTGTAGCCTCTGTGCTGGTTAAACATGTTTTTATAAGCACTCAAACAAGTGAAATACATTTAAAAAAAGCTAAATGATACGTAAAAGCTTTGCAATTTCAGCATTACTAAAGTAAGTTTTAAAAAAAAAGTATAAAAGTATTATTAGCAAAAGGTATGCCCACACTGAATAAGAGTAAGACAGTGCTTCTAAGACATAGTTGCAGGCCGGTCTAAGCCAAAAATGCCAGGGCAGATTTTGTGTCCCAGTCCAGCCCTGTCCGTGCGAAAGGATGTTCTCAAAGGCTGGGGAAGGTGTCCCTAAAAGGGAACCACTGAAGCCATCTACTGTGGAAAAAATATTCCTCAATAATAATTATTATTATAATATAAAAAAACGAGGTGCATAAGCACACATTTCCTGCACACCAAGCACAATGACAAAGGTAATAACTGTACACCAATAAAAGAGGGGGAAATGGATCCATCTCACCTACTGCCTCATTATTATTGATCATCTTCCCTGTCCAGTATGTAATTTTCCAAATGTATTTATTTATTTTTATCATTTCATAGATGGATTTACTCAGGAAGATCATTTTCAAATATGGCCTACAAAGACCAAACACAGCAGGATCGCAGGTCATTTAAGAAATTGTCCCAACACACGTTAAGAAGTGTTATTATACACATGAAAGCTGCGTCACATCTGCAGGGCTTCATTTGGCTGTTGTGGCCAGCAGGTGTCACCCAAGAGTACCGAATGAACCTTCGAGTAGAACCAGTTTTGACACAATGGTTCAAAAAGGTTCAGAGCTTCAGAAAGCCTCGTTTTACCATCACTATTAGGGACATTTCAGTTATTCATTTTTATTTAGAAATAACAGCTGTGCCACAGTGCTGACCTTCAGGCGTTTTCTTTTGTTTGAGATGATTTCACCTTTAGAAAATACCCTTTCACAGAGCACAGATGAAGCTGGGGTAATAATTTATTGCTATGTGCATTCCTTATTAGGAGAGATCAGCTCAAATGTTCCCAGACAGGGAAAATCTCCTCTTTCTGGCTGGTTCCATCACCAAAAAGAAACAGCTCAAATAAAGCGCAAACAAACACGCAATAGTCTCCAATACCACAAACTGTGAGGGGGGGTCCTTTGCGTTTCGTAGCCCCTTATATTTCAAATCATTTCCTGAATCAATCACGTGGTACGGCCGGCCTGAGAGGCTTCAAGTGTCAATGACACAAGCCTCAATGCACGCTTCACAAAAATCTCCCTCCATTACTCGACACAGGCTTCGAAGCCTCGACACAGAAGGAAACATCACTAATGTTGTGTATACACGCACGAATAAAGCCAAAGCTTGACTATAGCTCCTGCCTCTGAGTCCTGCATTGAGGCCCTCTGCCTTGCCTGCCACAGCAGCATCTTATGACAGTGGCACCAGGACACCCTTAGGCCCCAGTCACAGACCTGCGGCACCTAAACATATAGGGAGGGTGAGCTCGGAACGCCTGGCAGAGGCCCCGGTCCCTGAGATCTTCAACTCTGACCTCCAGCAGAACTGCAACAGCATTCCTGAGGAAAGCTGAGGACACTGAGTCTGAATGGATCATGTTCCACACCTGCATTGTTGAAGCTTCTGCACGGAGTTGCATCAGCAGGCCAAGCAGAAGGTGGGGGGCAGTGGCTGAAGCAAAAACCCAAGAGTGGGAGGAGTTTGGTGAGACCGTGAATAAAGAGTCTCAGACTCTGGTCCACTCTACAATCATGATGCTGTTGGTTGGAGCTTGACGTGGCAGAGTGATGTTCTGTCCAGCTGTGCTGGGTTTCTGGCCTCAAAGAGGAAACAGAGCAGAGAGGCTGAAGGGGTCAAAGGGCAATTATTAGCTTATTTCACATTTTTGTTATTTTTTGAGTCATGTTGGTTTCATTGATTTGACCCTGTGAACATCCAGCAGGTCAGCAGTGACCCACTGAGGGTTCAGCTGGATTTTAGCCTCATGCTAAACATGCAGAGTTTCAGGAACTAGCAGATGTTAGCTTCAGCAGTTTGACCAGAGATGATAATGACTGATAGTCTGCTATAAGCAGCAGTTTCCACTTTGCCATCACTACTACAGGGTACAGTTGGCTGACAGGGAGGGAATTGATCCTCTGCAGCCATCTGAGCTTCAGTATGTTGTCCTCAGGCTGGAGCCAATCATCTGCACTCTGTAGTCCCACCAATCACAGAACATCCACTCTGAGCTGTTTGAGTAAAAGGAGGAAACACAGCAGGTAAATGCTACAGCAGCTGGAACAGTGGCTACAGCAGGTTAGCTTTCTGATCGAGTCTCCTGGTGAGTTCGTGCCTTCAGCTCTTCTGCTGAGATTCAAATTTGGAGACACCAGATATGAGGAAGTTCATATTGAGGGCTTGGAGCCAAAGGAACGTAAGTGACATTTTGGTCAAAATTGAGATATATATATCAAATGAAAGCTCTTGATGTGCTCTATCTACTGTCAAAATTACAGATGTAAAATATTAATAGAAATAGAGTTATTCCACAAAAACCAAAAGACTTAAATCTGAATGCACACAAGTTGGTGCCAAAAGGGCTTAAAGTGCATTTACAACAAAGACAATATTGTTCATTAAGCATTGTGTCATCAATTAGTAAAAAGAAACACGCTTAAAAAACTAAAATCAGTAACAAAGTAAGAGCAAACTATGGTCATTTTTTTTTTGTTCTGGCTCTCCTGTAAAGTTCGTGAAATGTCACTTACGCCCCTTTGGTTCTAAACCCTCGATATGAAGGGATCAATTATCTTCTTTACAGCTGTGCTATAAAAGTATATGTGTAACTTGTTATTACTCAGCGTGTGTTTGAGACTCACTGCTGACCTGCTGCTGCAGCTCTTATCTGACCTGGGATCAGTCTCTCCCTTCACGGAGACACAAGATGGCGGCTAAACTCAGCAGTTTCACTTTGACCTGCAGACAGGATGGAGGAGTGTTTGAGGAGTGCAGCTATGACTCCAGTGTGAGAGGCTGTGAGGTGTTCCTGCTCAGTCTGCTCTCAGGTATTTCCTGAGTCTCCTTTGAGGAAACAGGATGCAGAGGAAGCTCGTGGGTAAACATGGATCCTTTACATCCAGCTGCAAATGATTTCATCCACATCAGCTCAGTTTTACCTCCAGCCACTTTATACTGGAAGGCAGTGGTTCCCAAAGTGTGGGCTGCGGCCCCCTGGTGGGCTGTGGAGGTACTGCAGGAGGGCCGCATTAATAACAGAAATTCAGTTTGAAATTACTCAGAAGTTTGTATTGTTACATTTTTATATAAATGTATTAATTCATCTAAAAAGTGAATTAACACTGGTAACAGGAGGTGGTTGGTTTGTGATATTACTCATTACTCTGACCTACATGTAATAACTGCACCCTGGAGAGGACTGTGGAACAAAAGCCATTCAAAATGTGGGGAGATTCACAAAGAGTGGACTGCAGCTGGAGTCAGAGCTTCAAGAACCACCACACACAGACGTATGCAGACATGGTTTCAGCTGTCGCAGTCCTCGTGTCGAGCCGCTCTTGAACAGAGACGGCGTCAGAAGCGTCTCGCCTGGACTAAAGACAAAAAGGACTGGACTGCTGCTGAGTGCTCCAAAGTTATGTCCTCTGATCAAAGTCAATGTTGCATTTCCTTTGGAAATCAAGGTCCCAGAGTCTGGAGGAAGAGAGGAGAGGCACAGAATCCACATTGGCTGAGGTCCAGTGTAAAGTTTCCACAGTCAGTGATGGTTTGGGGTGCCATGTCATCTGCTGCTGTTGGTCCACTGTGTTTTCTGAGGTCCAAGGTCAACGCGGCCATCTACCAGGACGTTTTAGAGCACTTCATGCTTCCTGCTGCTGACCAACTTTATGGAGATGCAGATTTCATTTTCCAACAGGACTTGGCACCTGCACACAGTGCCAAAGCTACCAGTACCTGCTTTAAGGACCGTGGTATCCCTGTTCTTCATTGGCCAGCAAACTCGCCTGACCTTAACCCCATAGAAAATCTATGGGCTGTTGTGAAGAGGAAGATGTGATACGCCAGACCCAACAATTCAGAAGAGCTGAAGGCCACTATCAGAGCAACCTGGGCTCTCAGAACACCTGAGCAGAGCCACAGACTGATGGACTCTATGCCACGCTGCATTACTGCAGTAATCCAGGCAAAAGGAGCCCAACTAAGTACTGAGTGCAGTACATGCTCATACTTTTCATGCTCATACTTTTCAGTTAGCCAACATTTCTATGCCTGTTGTTGTGTCCTCATTGTCCTTGTTCTCCTGATGTGTATGCCCTGTTGTTGCCTCATGTCTGGAATTTAACTCAAGTAATTTTGTTGTAAACCTGAATTGGTTCTGTTCAGCCCTGCCTTCCGTTCTGCATCTGGCAAATAAAGCTGAGTTTTTATTTTACCTTTGCTTCGTGTATCCTGCACTGGGGTCCTCTTCCTGCCTGCCACACAGACATTTCATTACAGCTTCTCAGTCATCCAGGTCAGAGTATCTGTGGAGCTTGAAAAAAGGCGACTGGACTTCTTTTTGTTTCTTCAAGACTTTCCTCCTCTCATCCCAAAGGCTTCTTCAGTTCTCGAACCAAAGGTGGAGAGACCCAGTTATTTAAACCCCTGTGGGCGTAGTCCCCTGGAGGTGGTTATGACCCTCTATTGTTCATGTGTGTAATCATATGTGCCAAGGTGTGAAGGGAGGCGTGGGTCAAGCATGACATCCCAGTACCCTTCAAACCTAGTCACACTCCAAGCCAGTGCTGTCACACTCACTTACAGAATGGCCAAAATTGCAAACACAGTCTAAGTTCAACATTTATTGAACATCTAAAACTGAAAATATTTTAATCGGCAATATGAATTTGAATGGTCAGAATACAGCAACTTTTTCCCCAACACAGTAAATAAAATATAAAATTTATATTTTTCTTCAAAAATAACATCAGAAAAAATAGAAAATTTCAAGCTGATGAAAATTTGCAGTCTTTCTGCCCAGCCTGCTGATACCAGCAGGTATCAAGGGTCAAAGTCAGAAAAAGGTTGCATAAGCTGCTCAGTGTGTCCAGTTTCACAGAGGTGCAGACCTGCTCTGATTTTTTGGGCAAGTGGCATAAATTCCCCTTTTGCATCTGCGCCTCTCACAGGTGCAACGTTACCTGTAAAGCTCTCACTGCATCATACATGTGCGTAATCACATGGCCGCTGAATCTGCAGGGTTAACGCATTAAGATGCTTCATTATGTCACAGAGAAAGGCTGACTCACACAGACACCTTTGATCCCAGAGCCCTGCTGAGAGTTATTTTACTTTCATGAACTGACAGATTTCCTCAGGTAGCTCATCGCACCTGTGTGATGAGGCACGTCACCAAATTCAGGCCCCGTTTACAGGACAGTATTTCAGAAGGAAAATGGCTACGTTGATGCATTTCGGCCTCCCGCTTACACAAGAACAGAGTGAAAATGATACTTTTTGGAATCAGGCTTCAGAGTGGAGCATTTCTGAAACACTTCGGCCTCCATTTCTGTGTAAAAGTATGAAAACACTGCTTGTTTGGAAACGGGGGCCCTCACACGTGCACTATGGTTCTGGCTACTATATCCATAATGCCAACTTGTGGCCTGGCAGTGGGAACTGCAGCGTTTTAGGTGTCTTGCATTACCATGTAAACAGAGATTGTGTCTGAAACGTTTGTGTGAACGCGATACTTTTTTCACACAAGATCAGCAATGTAGTGTCTGCTGTCAGTGCAGTGAAGAGTGCTCGGACCTCTACATTGGAGAAACCAAACAGCTGCTTCACAAACGAATGGCACAACATAGAAGAGCCACCTCGACAGGACAAGACTCAGGTCACTCTTTGAGGATGCCAATATTCACATTTTGGACAGGGAAAACAGATGGTTTGAAAGAGGAGTGAAAGAAGCATCTATGTTCACTGTGAACAACCATCATTGAACAGAGAAAGTGGATTACATCACCAACTTTCCCCACTTACAGTGCTGTCCTGAGCTTCCCTCCCAGGTTCCTCAACCTCCATTTACACCTTTGTTCCAGTGACCTCAGTACATCACGTGATACAATGGAGCAAAGTCCTAAATTGGTTTCATCTGAAACCATTGAAATTACCCACACCCCCTTTCACACCTTGGTGCACGTGATTATGCACATGAACAATAATAGAGGGTTATAACCACCTCCAGGGGACTACGCCCACACACAGGGGTTTAAATACCTGGGACTCTCCACCATTTGGTTGAGAACTGAAGAAGCCTTTGGGATGAGAGGAGGAATGTCTTCAAGAAACTTCTCTGTAGGCTGCTGTTGAAGAAAAGAATAAACAAAGAGAGCACAGCTACAAACCTACAAATGCTGCACCTGAAAGACAAAAAATATCCATCCATCCATCCATCTCCTCTTATCCTGTTTAGGGTCGCAGGGGGGCTGGAGCCTATCCCAGCTGACATAGGGCGAGAGGCAGGGTACACCTGTACAGGTCACCAGCCTGTCAAAGGGCCAACACAGAGAGACAAACAACATCCACACTCACATGAAACATACTTAATATTGAGGTTGAGAAGCCACAACACTCCCCCTCCCAGATCCAGCAGACCCAGGCCATCTGCAGCCATCCTTGTGCTCCAAAGACCTGAGGACACACAACCCGATGGCAACCACGTGCACACCCAGAAGAAGAAGCAGCGAGGCCCCAGATGGAGCCCTCGCTGCTGAAGGGCAAGAGTCCCAGAAAGCTAGCGGCAATGAGCAGCGCACCCCGCCAGAGGCCAGCCGTCCCTGCATGAGCCAAGAACAGGGCTCAGAGGCCCCAGGCACCTGAGAACCACCCAACAACCAGCAGAGCCACCGCCTGCGCAGAAGAAGCCCGAGCCACCCGCAGGCCACAACCCACAAGAGAATAGACCAACAACCAAAATATCCAGCCAGGCAGCTCGGAACCAACAGACATGGACGCCTCAGGAGAGGCAGCAACGACCAGTGGGGAGCAGTAGGAAGGGTTAACTGCCACCCTCAACAACGATGTCCCACAGGGGCCAAGACTCAGCAAGCCCCAGGCCCAGGTCCAGGTCCAGGCATCCACACACACAGATCTTTAACAATGATATTGGAAGGCCCCCCATGTTCAGGGGTGGCAAAAGTACAGATACCTGAAAAATTTACTTAAGTAGATTCTCAGGAAGTGAAGTCTCTGCTGATCTGACCAACGGAGATCAGCAGAGACGAGGACACCAAGAAACCTGAAGGTGTGGACCCTCTCCACCTAGCACCTCTAACACAAACAACTTGGAGGAGTTTGTTAAAAAGAAAAGTGGTGACCACAAAGCTGCCATCTCCTTCCAATGGAAACAGATACATTTCACCACAAAGCACTGTTCGATTTTTCTCTAGTTAGTTTTCAGAGCGGCTTTCCTCGTTATTTTTGGTTTAATGCTCAGTTTAAGTTTAGTTTTTGTGAGTTTTTTTTCATACTCTATCAGGTGCAAGACTATTGTGTAATTAAAAAAACTCTGGAAAGCATACTCTTATATCATTGCATTCAACAACCAACTGTTCACAGACAGCAGCACGTGCTAAATGTGTGTAATATTAAGGACACATGAACATCAACAGGAAAAACATGAACTCAAACTCATTAAACTATACAATAAAGTTCAGCGTCAGTGCAGAAGATTAATAACACCTACATGTGGTGTTTGACAAAAACAAACTTCTTGAAGGAGTCAAAGGTCAAATCCAGCTGCATCCTGATGTTCTCACCACCTGATGCTGCTTCTGTTTTGAAGCTAGCTTGGTTAGACGCTCGCTCATTTAACTTCAGCGCTGGGTCTTTGCAGCCTCTGTACACAACCCAGCATTTATGTCCATGTTTATGCTTGTGTAGCTGGATTGTGTGTGTTAATTACTTTATAGTCATGTACAGTGTCGGCTGGGAGTTTCCCCCTCCTTGGTCCTCGCTCTTTGTGCTCAGTTTTTTCCCCCATGTTCTTCATTCCCCCACATCTATTCTGATGGTTTCAGCAGCTTTCCTCCGGGAATTTGCTAACATTTGTGAGTCCTGTCGAGGATTACTTTATGTCCAAGGGTTCAGGTTCTTCTTTCTCATGCTTTGCGTTGGGTTTGACCTCTTGACCCTGCATGTAGTGGAGGTGCAGGCATGTGGGACCTCCCTAACAGAAGGAGTCCTGGTTTCTCGGTATCTCTGTCTCCAACACCAATGAGACACCCAAACGTTCAAGTATACGTTTTCTCTATACAGCCAATTGCAGAGTGTCACCAAGAGATGGCGCTTTCTTCACAAGAACTTTGACTTGTATAGTTTCATACTGTTTTGATAGGGTTTATGCATAAATATTTTCTCCTGCGGAAATATAAAAACTGAAAGTTATGTTTTGAAACTGTAAAATAAATGGATAAAACTTTTCTGTCAATTTGGCCATTCAAACTGTTTGCACTGCAAAACACCAAAACTACTCACAGCAAACATTTCTTTGTTCATCCATTTCTATTTAATATATACAATTTAAAAGTAAGTTAAATAAAGAAAATATATTTTGTACAAAACCATGAATCACCACCTTGTCGTGGTGGAAGGGTTTGTGTGTCTTACACACACACACTCAATATATACATAAACAGTAGTAGTAGTAGTCCATTTATATTAATGTATAAAATTTGATAAACTGGATTTATGTAAAAGTAAAAAAAGAAATGAACTCAGCTAAAGAGCTGATGGTTATAAGAGCGTATTTTTTTCCTGCATATGTTTTATAAAAACAATAAGACAAACACTTTTTTACTCAATCAATAAATTCCCTGAACAGAGTGAAGGCCTTTACACAGCGGACGCATAAATTTCATACATTAAAAATATTTTTCGGACTCTCCTGTTCTTAATGCAGCCGTTCACACCAACCGCGTCATTTCACAGGATGAATTTGCAGCATTTATTTTTACAGCTGAAGTTCGATTTTTCTGACTTTCGTAAGCGAACAAACAGGTCTGACCAATCAGAGCGCTGCATTTAGCAACATGTGAGGTCATAGCTCAAAACGCGCACCAATGTACTGAATATACAGTGATGTGGGAACAATAAAATCATAATATTTGACCTCAGACTCACAGCTACACGCTGCTCCGGGTCTCTGATATTATCCTCTGCCTCCTCACATGTAATCCCAACTCTGCCAACAAGAGCTCAAACTGTCCCACTGACATCCTGAAATATGCGTGAAAGCGGCCGTGATGCAGCTTCAAACCATGAAACTCTCCCTGCTGCTGCTTTCTTATGAGTTGGATGAACCCATAAACTCTGTTTCTTCCTTCTCCTGAAACGTCACAACCTCATTACATCATCGCTTGATGTTACCTCATTGTTTTCACAGTGTGTTTTATGTGGACGAATTATTCACAACACGTCCGGTGTGTAATGGCCTTAAAGATGAATAAACGCTGCAGTTCAGAGTCAGTGACAGACAGCACAGATACACACTGTTGGTCTGAGTGTGAAGATGATGATAATCAGAGAAATGAGAAATAAAAACAAATTCTGTCAATCTGTCAACTACAGCCGTCTGCTGCCTCCTGGATGTTCAGGATAGTTCATATCTGTTTTGTCTTCATACAATATTCTTCAGGGTCCTGTAAAGACTGCAGAGGTGTTTGATCTTCAGAAATCTTAGGATCCTGTTGCTTTCTTTTGTAGATCGCAAAACCAACAACAGCAAGAACCACCAAAGGAACTAACAGACCAACTTTCAGTCCAACAGATCCATCCTCCTTCCCTGCAGCTTCTGTGTCTCCTTCTGCTTGATCTGCAGGTGAGAAATAGTGAGGTATCAGTTATCAGGTAGGCCATAAAGAAAAGAATCCATTTCCGCTTCTAGTGCAGTAGATAAGGTAAAAAAAAAGAAATGTGAATAAACCAGGAATATTTGCAATCCCTGCTTTTTCATTTTAAAACAGGAAACACATGATCATGACCAAAACACCACCTGGTTTTTAAAAATGGCCACTATAAATAAATCCTACATTTGCAATATCTGAACATCACCGATGCATACACTGTAAGGATGATTCATATTTATAGACAATAGAAAAATAAATAACAGTGAACACCCATCAGGGTTCAGACTAATTCTAATTTTATGGAATCGTTCCAAACGGAGGGGAAAAAGAACATCTGTAAGACCTAGGACATCAGTATTTTATCTCTATATTTTTTTATATATGTGTGTACAACTGTGCCAACTATAGTCTGGAAGTCCTGAGATGGCTGAGAACAACAGAGCTAAGATGGTCCCCGTGGTAATTGGAACACTTGGAGCAGTGACCCCCAAACTGGGAGAGTGGCTCCAGCAGATTCCTGGAACAACATCCGAGATCTCTGTCCAGAAGAGCGCAATACTGGGAACAGCTAAGATACTGCACAGGAGCCTCAAGCTCCCAGGCCTCTGGTAGAGGACCTGAGCTTGGAGGGCAAATGCAAGTGGGGAGTTTTTTATATACAGTATAGGACAGTGGAATAAATTTCATTACATCTGAAGTATTTAATGTCTCCACTGTTATCATCAGTGCCATGTGCACAGTGATCATTATCCTGTTAACAGTGTTACATCATTACTACTTATAACCCTGGATACTGTGGCTCCTCTGAAAGGAAAGCTTCAAATCAGAAGTGCCTGACTCCGTGGTATAATTCACAAAGGCACAGCTTAAAGCAGATAACCCGAAAGCTGGAGAGGGAATGGCGTCTCACTAAATTGCTATTTTTGTAGTTTAATGCTAGGGCATCTTACTATTCATCACTGATTGAAGAGAAAAAAAAATAATAATCAGCCCTGTAGCCAGGCCAGCTGCTTTTTACAAACAGCAACCAGGAAGCAGCTTCACCTCTGATCACAGACACACTCAGCTCTGATCACTCACCTGGAGGATCAACTCTCAGGTAGATGATGCTGATGAGCTCCCATGAGTGTGCTCCTTCCATGAAAACACTACAGTCATATGTTCCCTCATCATCAGTTGTCACATCCTTCAGGATCAAAGACGCGTCTCCATCCTTCATCTGTCTGTCCTGCAGATCCACCCGGTTCTTAAAAGATGGATGCTGCTTGGCTGTAACAAACTGACCATTGCGGTACATAAGCACATGTTCATTCTCCAGGTCAGTTCTGCTCCACTTTACAACAACGATTTTGTTCTTGTTGTTCTTGTTTGGAGCTCGACATGTCAGAGGAACATCCTGTCCAGTCTCAGCTGTGATGAGGGTTTCCTGGTCTGAAAGAGGAAACAACACAGAGCAGAGAGGTTAAAGGTCAAAGTACACTTATAAGCAGAGTGACTAACTTTAAATATTGAGGGCTTGGAGCCAAAGTAAGTGACATTTTGGTCAAAATTGAGATATATATATGTTAAATGAAAGCTCTTGATGTGCTCTATCTACTGTCTAAATTACAGAAGTAAAATATTCATAGAAACAGAGTTATTCCACAAAAACCAAAATACTTAAATCTGAATGCACACAAGTTGGTGCCAAAGGGGCTTAAAGTGCATTTACAACAAAGACAATATTGTTCATTAAGCATTGTGTCATCAATTAGTAAAAAGAAACATGCTTAAAAAACTAAAATCAGTAACAAAGTAAGAGCAAACTATGGTCATTTTTTGTTTTGTTCTGGCTCTCCTGTAAAGTTCGTGAAATGTCACTTACGCCACTTTGGTTCTAAACCCTCGATATGTTGTTTAATTCCTTTGATGTTTGAGTTTTGAGTCATGTTGGTTTCATTGATTTGACCCTGTGAACATCCAGCAGGTCAGCAGTGACCCACTGAGGGTTCAGCTGGATTTTAGCCTCATGCTAAACATGCAGAGTTTCAGGAACTAGCAGATGTTAGCTTCACACAACAACAACAACAACATGTCCTGATAATCAGTGAACACAATCTGAGAGAGAAAGCAGCCTCTGATTATCAGACACTGGGAGTCTCTGCATGCTGCCTTTATGGAGCTACAGATACACAAAGATACTGACTGCTGACACTACAACACATCACACTGACACACACACACACACACACACACACACACACACACACACACACACACACACACACACACACACACACACACACACACACGTAAGTCTATGGTATGGTGCTCCCGGCTAAAACTGCTAGAGCAGAAAAAAAATGATTTCATATCAGTCCACAAAGCTTTAAGTAAACCCTCCATCACATCTGGAGTAGTGACAGACATCAAGTCCACCCAGCCTCAAGTTTTATTCAATACACACAGACAAAGTGAATCAGAGGAATTACTGACCCTTACATAGTGTTCATATTCTACACCTTCAGAGTAAAGACAGGCCAAGAATTGTTTGTGTTTTTTCCAACACATTTAAAACAATCTATTTAAAATGTATAAAGTATTTGTAAGATGGATAAATAGATATTCCTTAATTCTTATTTTTTTTCCAAGAGTAGGGATATTTTGTGTATGTGTGTTTTTACTTCTACTTTACTTTCACAACACTCTTTTTGGAGATGTTTTCATTTCTTTGGAAAAACAGGACAACAGACATTTAGACATCATTTAGACAATGAGCCCTTATCTATCCTTTTTTGTTTGATTGGGAATGTATATTTTAAAAGCACCAGTTCTGACTGAATGTTGTTGTATGCTGCTACTTGCTTGTATTAAAAATAAAAATCGTTAAACCTAAACTGGTTGATCTAAAATCCATCTGCAAAGACCTGGAACAAAGTTGTAGCAACTGTAACATTGAGAATATTTTCATTTTTTATATTTTGGAGTTCCTTTAGTTAAACTACTCAAAATTTAAGTCTAAGAGAATGAAATTTATTGACAATAATTCATTACTTTTGCTGAAGCCATTAGTCGAAACAGGTCAAAGTTTGACCCGAACAATACGCAAGGATTAATGTATAAGGGAGCCTGTTACTCTTTCTTCCTCTTTCTCTCAGAGATGAACACAGTTCAGTTTCAACAGTTAAATCTCACCTGCACAGACAAACACGAAGACTTGGAACAGCAAAATCCAACACAGTGACGCAGTTTCAGCAGCCATTTCCGGGTTTGGGCTTCTAATGACTCTCCGACACTTATAAATGTGAATGTGTTGATATTTTCCGTAAATAACAGAACCCGAGTTTAAAACCTGACCACATGAGATTTCATTTAATAAATAAATGCAAATAAATCCACTCTTAGCCCAAATCTTTCTGAAGCTCGCTCCACACTTTCGCTTCAATGTCTCCTAAGGTTGCGTGATAATGACGTTTAGTAAGGGCGTCTGTAGACGTCACAGCCAGGCGACGAAGACTGTATGGCAGGCCGTTTATGGCAGGCCGTTTTAACATAAAATCCGTTTGTCTGACTATACATAATTACATTTCAGATATCTAAAACAGCATTTTGACTAGAGAAAACTACATTTTGACTATCCAGAATAGTAATTTAAGATATCCGCAATTACATTCTGACTAGTAAGAATAATAATTCAAGATATCTTTAATTACATTTTGACGAGTCAAAAATCCTTTCAAGATATCTCAAATTACATCACCGGATTCGTCATTTGACGGGTCACAAATCCGTAATTACAATTTACGATATCTAAAACGTAATTATGACTAGTCGAAATTACCTTTTAGTAGTGGTAATTGGTATCGAACAATATTAGCGTGATAGGATCGATGCTTTAGTTTGTTTGTCTCCTGTAAGTTCAGTGTGTTGCTCCTGTTCATCAGAGAGCAGATATGTCTGTGCAAAATCAGAGATTCTGTGCAGATTTCTGAAGCAGTCTTTAAGTACACGACTCTCGCGCTCTCCGCATATCCCATACTGAAGAGCTCTTTCTGTATTGTTGCATTTTATTACAATTTTGTCTATAACGGCCAGCGCCATCGCAGCCACCTGAAATTATACACAGGCAATTGTTTGGACAGCTCAGTACAGCACAAGGGGGCCTTCATGCAATCATTAAATTCAGATATCTAAAAGGTAATTTTGAGATATCTTAAATTGTCCGGTGACGTCATTTGAGATATCTTGAAAGGAATTTTCACTCGTCAAAATGTAATTGAAGAATTATTATTCTTACTAGTCAGAATGTAATTGCGGATATCTGGATAGTCAAAATGTAGTTTTAGATATCTGAAATGTAGTTATGGAGAGTCATACAAATGGATTTTATGTTAAAACAACCTGCTATAAAGGCAGCCTTCCTTTCCCCGGATTTAAAGGCTGGGTCGGGTGTTTTGTTTGTTTTTCCCATAAAACTTTGTATTAAAGGTTTACAATACTTCATATAATCAATATGACGATTACAAGATAAACACATAAAATCATGCAGAAGTAAATGTAGACATGAGATATGGCATATACAGTGCTTTGTAATAGACTAAAAAAAAGGTGGGCTTACAAAAGAGGCTTGCTTAATGAGATATAACATATTTTTTGCATAGGTCAACACTTTTAATCATTTTCTTATTGCAGTTTCTCGGATGCGAGTGTTTTAAAATGAAAAATGAGATCTGTTTGCAAAATAAGAGGTTCATTTAAAAATATGTATATAAAAATTGGCTAAAATAATTAAATTAACATATTGTTTGTTGCTAGAATAACAGGATTTGTAGAAAGATAATATGCCATGTTCTCCAAGTGCAATTTCTTTACCAAAGTTTAAATCTACCTGGAAATAATTCCAGAACAGTTACATATTAACAGAAAGTTAAGACCACCTACTGTTTTAAATAGAGTCTGGAATCATGTTCCACATAATATCTGGGTCTTTCAGGGAACTTCATATCCAATTCATTTTGATAATTTGGATAATGAGGAAAATTCTAGGAAGTACAACCACCCTCTGCTTGAGACAAAGACTTATTTTTTTAACCTTGTGTGGCTCATTTTTCCAGGTAGTCTGTCTCGTCAGGAGGTTTTATGTTGTGAAACTTGAAGAAAAGACAAGACATATGATGCCTTCAACAGGCCTTCTGCTTTGCTTTGCTCTGTATCATCTGCCATTAATTTCTTGTCATCCATTGATATCATAATTCCCAAATATCTAAATGTAGCCTACTAGGAGGATACTCCTAGACTTCAACGCTCATGTGGGCAATGACTGTGAGACCTGGAGGGGCGTGATTGGGAGGAACAGCCTGCCCGATCTGGACCTGAATGTTTTTTGTTATTGGACTTCTGTGCAAACCAGTTTGTCCATAACGAACACCATGTTCGAACATAAGGATGTTCATAATAGCACATGGCACCAGGACACCATAGGTCACAGTTTGATGATCGATTTTGTAATCGTATCACCAGATCTGCGGCCGTATGTTCTGGACACTCGGGTGATGAGAGGAGCTGAGCTGTCAGCTGATCACCACCTGGTGGTGAGTTGGATCAGGTGATGGGGGAGGATGCTGGACAGACCCAGTGATATAGATAAGGTGAGGAGTGCAGCCATTTGGGAGGGGCTCAGAGTAGAGCCGCTGCTCCTCCACATCAAAAGGAGTCTGTTGAGGTGGTTCGGGTATCTGATTAGGATGCCTCCTGGGCACTTCTTGGGTGAGGTGTTCCGGGCATGTCCTACCAGGAGGAGGCCCTAGGGCAGACCCAGGACACACTGGAGAGATTATACCTCTTGGCTGGCCTGGGAATGCCTCGGGGTCCCTCTGGATGAGATGGAGCAGGTGGCTGTGGAGAGGGAAGCCTGGGCTTCTCTGCTTTGGGGGCTGCTGCCCCGCGACCTGGATAAGTGGAAGAAATGGATGCATGGAAGAATGGACAATATTTCATCTAAATGTATCTCTTTAGTGTGTTCTTTATTTGAATAGTTTTTTTTTTAAATTGAATTCAGGATATCATCATCCATATTATTGTATAGATTTAGAGCAGAGCTTAATCTTTTTATGTGCATATTTTTTTTGTCATATGCAGTAGCTATTGTTCTGATTAAAAATGTGAAATTCCCAGTATTTTTTTTTAATGTGATTTAATTTCTTCTTGAACAAATTCAAGTGAATTTTTGAGTTCCTCAAAGGTGTTGCATTGTCTTTTATCATGTTTTCTAGTCGTCTGTTCTTTCATTAATGTTGATTATGAGAGCACCTATCATATTTGTCTGTAGCTCTTAGAGGTCACTGGTGTTGCTCTTTTTTGCATTGGAGTTGTTCAATGGAGCATTCAGGTAAAGCTTGCAGGACCATGTCTTCAACCTCTGGCTCACCTCAAAGTCAGTGTGTTCCTTCATTGGGAGCTTGCTGTTTGGTGTGGTTGGTGCTTTGTTTCTCTTCCTCCTGCTGACTTTAGAACGGTCAGTTTGATGCTTTGTTTTCTGTTTCTGCAAAGAGACATGAAGGAACCAAATGTAGAGCAGAAAGCTCTGAATTTCAGCTGAAGTTCATAACATAGAGAAACTGTAAAATGCTGCTGTGTGATTCTGATAACAGAGCAACAGGTGAGCTGCTGACACTGTTGTGAAGGCCACACAGTATCAGTGTAAAGTCATAAAATTTCAGGCTAAAAGGAAATTTAGGGAATTTTTTTTTACTGTCGTCAAATGTCAAAACAGGTCCAATTTGCCAAGGTACTTAAAGGCTAATAAAGAAAAGCTGAGGAGAACCTGTACATGAAGAATTTAACATTGTTTAGATTACTTTGCTTCCCTGTCACAAAAGTTAAGTAAAATAGGTTAGCAAGCTTCACAGTGCAGGATCAGAGGGAAAGAAATCAGAGTGTGGAAATACATAAATCTTTATTTTGATATAACTCTCATAACACTTAGTCAAATCAGTCAAAGTTAATCACCTGGTTTAGATAAAATATTATGCAAAACTATTGACTCAAAAATGTTATGTCAGCTAAATAGAGGGTTACTATATAACTTTTTTTTCTTTATATTTTATACAAACATGAAAAAGGTTAGTTAGGTTAAAGTCAGATTAAGTGCATTTAACTTAATGTAAGTTAAATGCACTTTATTTATACATATATACAAACTGACTCATTGGAGTTGTAGTTGATAAAACTTTAAGCCCAGATCCTGAACAGTGCATTGATTGTCTATGACTCACAGAATAACAACAAAAAAAAAAATAATAGTCACATTTCAGTCAGATTCTATATACACTGAAGTAGCTGACTCTATTTAGTGTGGCTCAAAGTACATACATGAAGTTTGACCTTACAAACAGCTGCTGATCCTGAAGATCAAATACAAAAACACAGACTCTGATATTACAGTGCATAAATTCATATGTTTGTAACACAGTTTTACTTGGTAAATCCCTGAACAGCCTGAAGATGAATAAATACTGTAGTTCAGTCACTGACAGCACACACACTGATGGTGTGAGTCTGAACATGATAATCAGAGAGATGAGATGGATGTTTTAACTGACTCACAGCTCTGCTGTGGACTGAAGATGATGATCAGCATCCTTAGTTTCTGTCTTCTTTCTTCATGGTTTCTGTCAACACAGAGTTTGGAAGAGCAGCCAAAGACTCAGAGGACTACAGTTAACAGGAGGCTAGTATCCATGTCGGTGCTGCAGATTATTATAGATCAGAAAACCACCACCAACAGCAGCAGCAAGAAGCAGAACTAACAGACCAGCGATCAGACCAACAGATCCTCCACCCTCTCTGGTTCCTCCTCCTGTTGGACCTGCAGGTAGAAACAGGTGTGAGGTGTCAGCTGTCAGGTAGGTGATGAGTGAAGAACAGAACAGAATCCATTTCCTCTGCTAGTGCAGAAGATTATGTAAAGAAGAAACTGTTCAAAATGTGAATAGACCATGAAACCTTTCATTCTGTGCTTTTATGTAAAAACTGAACACATGAAGAAACGGCTGCAGTCCATCCATGAAAAGACTGGATTTATATTTAGGGATACAATTCAGAAACACATTTTTTCCATGTGCCAAAAGATTATCAGTAAACTCGCATCAGCTCTTTGACTAACCGTTAGGGTCAGGGGTTAAAAAGAAATAATTAAGAAGTTTACACACTATCCCAGGTGCAACTTTGCATTCTCACAGATGAGGGTGTATAACATTACCACAAGAGAGCAGCAAAGAAAACTGATCAAGCCAATCACAGTGGGGCTGAATCTCTTCACATCTGTCAGATCACACGTACAGCTGTTTTAGCCTCATGCTAAATGAACATACAACAAGAACCTAAGAGATGTAGCCAAAAATAGGAGACAGTTTGAAAGCTTTCTGTTCAGGGTGTCTGAATGTTTTTTCTGATCACAGACACACTGAGCTCTACTGACTCACCTGGAAGAACTTTCAGGTAGATGATGCTGATGTGATCAGGTATCAGATTATCTCTCTTCCTGAGATTGTTTCCTGTCTTGATATGACACTTGTATGTTCCCTTGTCAGCAGTGTTCACATTCTTCAGGATCACAGACACGTCTCCATGCTTCATCTGTCTGTCCTGCAGATCCACCCTGTTCTTAAAGGATGGATGCTGGTGATCTGACACAAAGTGACCATGCTGGTAATAAAGGACATATTCTGACCCCAGGTCAGGTCTGCGCCACTCTACAAATATGATGTTATTGTTGTTATTTGAACTTCGACATGGCAGAATGGCATTTTCTCCAGGCTCTGCGGTGACGATGATGTTTTTCTTCTCTGAGAGAGGAAACAACACAAAGCAGAGAGGTTAAAGGTCAGAGTGCAATTATAACCAGAATTATTTACATTAAATGTGTTAATTTTTGGGCAGCACAGTGGTTAGCACTGCTGCCTCACAGCTAGAACGACATCTAGAAGGTCTGAGTTCGATTCCACCTTGGCCCGGGCCTCTCTGTGTGGAGTTTGCATGTTCCCCCATGTCCATGTGGGTTTCCTCCCACAGTCCAAAGACATGCACTTACTGGGGTTAGGTTAGCTGGTGGCTCTAAATTGCCCATAGGTGTGAATGTCTGTCTCTGTGTTACTGTAGCCCTGTGACAAGTTGGTGACCTGTACAGGTGTACTCTGCCTCTCGCACTATGACAGCTGGGATAGGCTCCAGCCTCCCTGCGACCCTGAACAGGATCAGTGGAAGAGGATGGAAGGATGTTAATGTTTAAACCTGATCACATGAAAGCTGAGTCAGAGAAAGTCTCTGACTGCATTCACAGATCTGTCCTTTCAGCTGCTCTCATCAACCTTTGAGGAAGAGGCTTCAGGGAGATGTTTGCTACGCTGGACTGTAGGACCATCACACATGTGTGCAGTAACACAACAGCAACACTGAAAGCAGCTCTAAGTTGGTCTGTTGTTGAAGGATTTCTGCACAGCAACAAAAATGTGACCTCTCTCCTCCATCAGTCATCATGTTTGTTACACACTCTGAAACTGGTGGAGGTTTGTGTGTGTACTAAGTGTGTTTCCACGAGCTGTGATTCAGTTTGACAGACTCACAACCACCACTACACCCATGCATGGAGTAACATCTGTCTCCCCCTCTGCTTTAACATAATGGTATAATCCCATGTCACCCTGTGTGATTGGCTGCATGGAGTCGGCTCTTCTCTTTCATTACCAAGCGTCGGCTCTTAGAGCCAGCTCTTTTATGAATGGCACATCACTAACATGCAGGTACCTCAGTGATCTGAAGCATCTTTGCATTGTTTGAGGCACACACATTATGACTGAATATCATGATATCAGGTTCTATTATAACTGCATTATAATAGTATTACCTGGGTGTGCTTGTTTAACTATGGGGGCATTTTCAATGAAGTACACTGTTTGTTCACCTGTGTTTCACAGAGACCTGCAAGGGGCAGGAGAGAAAAAACAGAAGAAAAAAGGCACTTTGGGGCAAAGGTTTTTCCTTTAAGGCCATGAGCTTCTGCTTTAATCTTAATACGACAGCGTCCGTCATGTTGAAAGGATGGATGACAGACTGCAGCAAAAGTTGTCTTTGTTCCATAACTCAGCAGTGAATGTTGGTCAGAGGTGGGAAGTAACAAAGTACAAATACTTCGTTACTGTACTTAAGTACATTTTTCAGGTTACTGCACTTTCTACTTCTTACATTTTCAAACAGACTCGTTACTTTAGGTTTAACACGTCTAAGAAAAGTTTTGCATTTCCACAGTCACCTCTACTATGGAGGACACAGAGAACAGAGCTGTGTTAAATTCCCTTTAACAGTTTGTGTCCTACAGAACAGATTCAAGCTGAGTGCATTCATTAGGATTAAAATTTAGATTGGAATAACATTTGTATTCTCATGTATTATTTTATATTATTATAATAATATATAATGAGGTTCAGTTAGCTTTACACAAAAATAGCTTGTAGAAACGTCCTCCAAAGAGCTACATTTACTTCTTACTTTGACTACAGAGCCTGTACTTTTTATTTTACTGAGTAAAGAAGTTGAACCAGTACTTCGACTTTTACCAAAGTATTTTTAACACAAGTACTTGTACTTCTACTTAAGTATAGAATGCCAGTTAGGGCTGCAACTAAAGATTATTTTGGCAGTCGAATAATCTGTCATTTTTGTTATCGATTAGTCAACGATTATTTCAATCTAACTCACCTGTTCAAGCCTGCCCACCTGATAACATCACCTTGTTCTCTTCTCACAATTAAATGACCCATAAAATACGAGTTTGAAACTAATCAAATGTACTTTTAACATTAATGTGACCATCACAATAAATATCAAATTAAAAATGCATATTAAAGCAAATGCAATTTTTATTTTTAATGATAATGTGCAAATAAATAAAAATGGCCTCTGTCCAAAAGTCAAATACGGCTTCAAATTAAATCAAAAAGATTTTTCGGTCCAAAACAGCTTGAAAAGTTTACAGATGATTCAGTTCATACAGAGGTTTATTATTCAGGATGAACGTGATATTAATATGAGGGAAAAAAATAGGAGCCCAACGTAACTGCTCCTATTGTCCTTCACTCGTTAGCTAACATCACTGAAATGGCACGGCTTAGCAAACATTATCCATGAGAGCTTGTTTCTGACAGGTAAACTAACAGAAACATTACTGTACAGACCTCAACAGGTATCTACGACGCACTAACGTACCCATCCAGAGCTGACGTCACAGCTCACAAGTGTTTTATTTACTTTTTATGCTACACAAGATAAAATTGTTGCTTCTCTGGTTAAATAATGTTTCCAGGGTTGTGGCGTTTTAAACGCTCAGCACTGCAGCTGATGCTGCCGTGGAAGGACAGCTCTGCTCTGCACAGTCTGCATTCAGCTTTATTTTGGTTTCTGTCAAATGCTCCCACCACCTTTGACAGTCTGTCTCTATTTTCTTTCATTTTCTCCACTTCCTCTCTGTTCCACTAGCGTTACGCTGTTCGGTTACTTTCTTCTTCGTTGGTATTGTTGTTGCTGGCAGACAATGGAGGCAATACTGCCCCCATATCTTCTTGTAGTGTATTGCAGTTACAAAATCACACGATAAGCGGAACAAAATAGATGAATGGGTTTAAAAGTACGACGCTTCGACGATGAAATTCCACGTCGAAAAATTTTTGTAGTCGACGTCATCGATTACGTCAATGAATCGTTGCAGCCCTAGTGCCAGTACTTTTGCCACCTCTGATGTTGGCTGTAACAACGCTAAAACTGTACAAGTATGAACCTGAGCTGGAGGAGGTGGCTGGGGAGAGGGAAGCCTGGGCTTCTCTGCTTTGGCTCTTGCCCCCACGACCCGGCCCCGGATAAGCAGAAGAGAATGGATGGATGGATGTTTAGCATGTATTTTGTAATATTTTGTTTCATTTGATACTGTTAGAGTTTTGTTTTCCCCTTTTTTGTGAGATGTGTTTTGTGAGTTTATAAAACGAATCCCTTTTTCCCATTGTATTTTTTAATCAAAATTTTCACGGTGCACAACGAAGGTGTAAAATGGAAATAATTAAGCACCTGTCGAGACTCTCCCAAGGTTAGCTACACCAACAGCTGCTAAACATCTGTCTGCCTCCAACATCCAGCAGGTCATCCACACAACACACAAAGAATCATCAGCAACCAGGAAGCAGCTTCACCTCTGATCACAGACACACTCAGCTCTGATCACTCACCTGGAGGAACAATAGTAAGAGAGGTGATGTTCCTGACACTCCATGAACGAGTTTCTTCCATTAAGATGTGACACTCGTATGTTCCTGTGTCATTAATCGTCACGTTCTTCAGGATCACAGACACGTCTCCATCCTTCATCTGTCTGTCCTTCAGATCCACCCGGTTCATAAAGGATGGATGCTGGTTATCTGTATCAAAGCTCCCATCCTGGTACAAAAGCACATATTCTGACTCCAGGTCAGCTCTGATCCAGTTTACACCTAAGATCTTGTCATTTGGAGCTCGACATGTCAGAGTAACGTTCTGTCCAGGATCAGCTGTGAGGGTTTTCTGCTCTGAAAGAGGAAACAACACAGAGCAGAGAGGTTAAAGGTCAAAGAACAATTATGAGCAAATTATTTAAGTTAATTACATTTAAGTAAGTTTTTTTTTTTTTAATTAACCTCTAAACATCTAACAGGTCACCAGTGAACCACAGAGGGTTAGTGTGAATTACTGCTTTGCGATAAGACAATAAAGATAATTATTGCAAAGGGCCTAGCATAGTCACGTCCCAGTGTTTTACATGTAGCGCCGGCCAATAGAAACATAAAATGCTGTGACTTTTTACCTCCTGGGTCCTCCTCTTTGCTGTGGTCAGTTTTATTAAGGTGCAAACACATTTGTCCAACTAAATTTTTTGCTTTGTACCAACTTGAGGGAAGTACCAGGAAATGCAGGGAAGGAAATGACGGTGTTTCACTGGAGGTACACTTCAGGTTATGCTGTAAAACTTCAAAAATAACTAACAATATTAGACCTAATAAAAATATCAGGCCAAGATTAACAGATTTATGGCATTTTTCTATAACAATGTCAGGGCTGCAGCTCCATCTGTTGGCAGATCACTGCATAATATTTAAGACATTTACCGGCACTGGGTATCAATTAAAATCTCAGTAAGGCTCAGTTAGGCTAACTGACTAGTACATCTGATACCAACTACTGACAACAGCCACGATTAGTCATCTAATGCAGTGCCTTGCGAAAGTATTCGGCCCCCTTGAACTTTTCAATCTTTTGCCACTTTTCAGGCTTCAAACATAAAGATATAAAATTAAAATTTTTTGTGAAGAATCAACAACAAGTGGGACACAATCGTGAAGTGGAATGAAATTTATTGGATGTGTCAAACTTTTTTAACAAATAAAAAACTGAAAAGTGGGGCGTGCAATATTATTGGGCCCCTTTACTTTCAGTGCAGCAAACTGACTCCAGAAGTTCAGTGAGGATCTCTGAATGATCCAATGTTGTCCCAAATGACTGATGATGATAACTAGAATCCACCTGCTTGTAATCAAGTCTCCGTATAAATGCACCTGCTCTGTGATAGTCTCAGGGTTCTGTTCAAAGCGCAGAGAGCATGATGAAGACCAAGGAACACACCAGGCAGGTCTGAGATACTGTTGTGGAGAAGTTCAAAGTCGGATTTGGTTACAAAAGATTTCCCAAGCTTTAAAACATCTCAAGGAGCACTGTGCAAGCAATCATACTGAAATGGAAGGAGTATCAGACCACTGCAAATCTACCAAGACCCGGCCGTGCCTCTAAACTTTCATCTCTAACAAGGAGAAGACTGATCAGAGATGCAGCCAAGAGGCCCATGATCACTCTGGATGAACTGCAGAGATCTACAGCTGAGGTGGGAGAGTCTGTCCATAGGACAACAATCAGTCTTACACTGCACAAATCTGGCCTTTATGGAAGAGTGGCAAGAAGAAAGCCATTTCTCAAAGATATCCATAAAAAGTCTCGTTTAAAGTTTGCCACAAGCCACCTGGGAGACACACCAAACATGTGGAAGAAGGTGCTCTGGTCAGATGAAACCAAAATCGAACTGTTTGGCCACAATGCAAAACGATATGTTTGGCGTAAAAGCAACACAGCTCATCACCCTGAACACACCATCCCACTGTCAAACATGGTGGTGGCAGCATCATGGTTTGGGCCTGCTTTTCGTCAGCAGGGACAGGGAAGATGGTCAAAATGGATGGGAAGATGGATGGGGACCCAAATACAGGACCATTCTGGAAGAAAACCTGTTGGAGTCTGCAAGAGACCTGAGACTGGGACGGAGATTTATCTTCCAACAAGACAATGATCCAAAACATAAAGCCAAATCTACAATGGAACGGTTCACAAATAAACGTATCCTGGTGTTGGAACGGCCAAGTCAAAGTCCAGACCTGAATCCAATCGAGCATCTGTGGAAAGAGCTGAAAGACTGCTGTTCACAAACGCTCTCCATCCAACCTCACCGAGCTCGAGCTGTTTTGCAAGGAAGAATGGGCAAGAATTCAGTCTCTCGATGTGCAAAACTGATAGAGACATACCCCAAGAGACTTGCAGCTGTAATTGCAGCAAAAGGTGGCGCTACAAAGTATTAACACAAGGGGGCTGAATAATACTGCACTACCCAACTTTTCAATTTTTTATTTGTTAAAAAAGTTTGACGCATCCAATAAATTTCATTCCATTTCACGATTGTGTCCCACTTGTTGTTGATTCTTCACACAAATTAAAATTTTATATCTTTATGTTTGAAGCCTGAAATGTGGCAAAAGGTTGAAAAGTTCAAGGGGGCCGAATACTTTCGCAAGGCACTGTAACTAGTCAAGCACATCCCTAATATCTATACATGTGACTCAACTGCTGGTGACCTCCTGCTCAGGGCCCAAGAAGATGTGGTACTCGGATCCACAGCACTCGCATGGACTGGGTTTACCACTGCATTCATGGCAGCAGGAGGTTTGCATCACCCTAGAGAGGACAACCTAAACCATCACCAGCGAGCACAGGGACACAACCAGTAACCCCCCTGGCACAGAATAAGCCCATGGCACAGGCTGAGGGCTTGGTGCTGGCAGTGTGCAAATAATACCCAAATAATCCTAACATCCATCATCCATGTAGTTAGGAAAAACAATCTCCATTTACAGTTTTCCTTCAGTTACATTTGGGATTCATTCTTCCTCAGTTCTAATACAGGGATCTAGCCAGAATTAATTCACAAGCCAGGCAGCATCAGCATGGTAGTGCCAATTGGGGTCATGGTGGAACAATTGCAAACCAGTGAAATTCTCAGCCAGGAACTGTTGGCTAGAACCCTGTACTGTGAAAGAAATCCACTCAGTGGAAACAACGAATTCACAGCAGCTTGCAGGACAGGATTTCTAAGCAAAAAGTTAATAAGGTTTTCTAACTTAGACTGCGAGTTTTAAAACAGTCTTTATGTACAATAAATATGAAAGTCTTATAAATTATTATTATTGTGGCAAGCTGCTGTATTAGATATAAATGTATACTCAAGTGTTTGGTGCTCAGAGAGGTTATATATCAGCACAAGAACATTTTGGAGGACTCAAAGACCTTGGTTTTTATTTTCTGAAACTTAGATGTTGAATGAGTTCATGCAGGTTCCACAGAACAAAATCATATAATAACCAAACCCAATCTGTGAGAGAAAGCAGCCTCTGATTATCAGACACTGAGTCTCTGCATGCCGCCTTTACACTCACAAAGATACTGACTGCTGACACTACAACACATCACACTGACACACACGTTTGTTTCTGTAACATCTAGATTACAGTGAAACATGCTAAGTCCACACAGCCTCGAGTCTCCTTCACACACAAACTGAATCAGTATGAAAATTAACATAATTAACATACAAACTAGTCTGATTCTCTTCATTCCTCTTTATCATATCAGACAAAACACTCTTAACAGATAAATCTCACCTGCAGAGACAAACACGAAGGCCACCGCAAACAGCAAAGCGAAACAGAGTGACGCAGTTACAGCAGCCATTTCCTGGTTCTCAAGGCTGAATGCCGTGACATCTAGTTTGTTCTAAATATCTCCGTTTGGTGTTATTTTCAGCGAATAATACAACCTGGGTTTAAAAAGCCTACATAATATTAAAGTTAAGGTTCAAGTAAAGCTTGAGGTCACGGCGAAAACAGATCCGTCTCTCACCCGATCACTCAGAATCAGAATGTTACAGTCGCATAAAGTGACGTTTGGTCGCGTCAGAGTGAAGCGTCATTAGTCTCCGCCCATGTTTTTTCTTTCTTTCTTTCTATTACCATATACAGCGAGCAGGCGCATGCACAGACTTGTTGGAGGGCAGGTGCTCAAGCCAAAAAAGGCGATCATCACCAAAATTATTCATAAAATGATAAAAAGCCATACTGTGCAAACTTTTTAATAACCAAACAATATATTAAATAACCTTCAAAAAATATTCTAACTTTAAACTTATCCAAACTCTGCTCTGATAAATGAAATAACAAATAAAGCATTCATTGTGCTCTGTAAAATACAAATATGTACTAAGGAGGAGAGGCTCTCTGCTGAGGTGAATGAGCAGGATTGTTCAAGTAGCATGTATATCCAGCAGTAGATGCTTCACAGGAGCATCTTCCTTGGTGCCATCTCAGAAGATTTTGATGACCTCACTGTGGTTTATTTGTATGTCTTACTCAAATGGAAGCAGGATTAGATCAGAGATTTGCATCTGGATTTCGGGTGCTTGTCCAGAGGACACATAGGCTACTGTTGGAGAGTAGAAGGACTGTATGATTGTGCCAGTTGGACTTCCAGCGATGCTCCTCTGAAATCTCCTGTTGACTTCTGTAGTCAGGGTATCAATAAATATATAGTACACATTCTTCCTGTAGTAAGACTCCACAGAGTCAAACTCATCACTGATTTTAAATGCACTTGTGCTGTTTTGGAAACACACTGACACTTTGTTCCCTTTCCTGACCAGACACTACAGTATAGGTAAAGGAATATTGAGTCTGTGCCTTCTGTGACACACCTCAGAATATATCAGCAAACTTCTCCTCAGACCTCAGTGCTTATATTGTGTGAAGTACACCATCAATTAGCTTGTAGGCTGCAGAGTGGGCCAGGCTTTCTTCTTGCGGAGAGTTTGATGCAAGAGCAGTGACTTACAATGCTGGGGTGTTGATATCCATGCAGAGGATGAATGAGAATTTTTTGTAAATTTTTGCATCCCCTAGGACCAGGTCAGGTGAATCTCTTTCACAGGTCATTAGCATCATTATAGCTTTCAGATTTCTCTTAAGGGACTTCAGTGCTTGTTCCCTGCAAGCCTAATGGGTATCTGACAGCCTCTTAAGTTCCACAATGTGTCCTTCTGCATTCAGGGACTGCTGCCATCTAACTTAGGCAGCATGGCACTTCTCCACAAGGTTGAAGGTAACAAAATGCTTATGTGACTTTGAGGCTTCCACCTGGACCAAATTCAAGTAGTGTGCTTTGCAGTGCCCATAGAAGACCTTCTCACTGAGTGTGTGTATTCTGACTTGAAGACCTTTGTACTGTACATGCCACTCATGTTGGCTGTTCCATCGTAGCCCTGGCCACACATATGTTTGAGCTCCAGACCATTCTTCTGTAGAAGGGAGACTACAGTATTCTGCTGCTCCTGGCCTGTTGTTGCATCAATGTTGCAAATTTCAATAAACCTCTCCTTTATATGCTTTTGATGTAGATATTGCACCACCAGTGACACCTTTTCTTTGTTGGAAAATCAGTGGTCTCATCCAAGAGAATGGAGTACATTGCAGCTTCTTGGAGTTCTCTTTCGCTCTCCCTCCTGATGTATGTACCTAGTGCTGTGATTATGTCATTTTGGCTTCTGTTTGACAGCAGTGACACCTGGAGCCTTTTTCTAGTGACTTTCACTCTTCCAGAAAGTTATCACAGTTCTTACTTGAGTAACTCCCATCGCCACAGGGGAATCGAAGTCCCTGTCGGTGTCTTTCTGTTTGTCTGCCTCTCCCGCTCTCTGCCTTCCATTCCCTTTACATCTGATACATCAAATGAAGTCTGGAGGGCCTTATTTTGGTAATTGTTCCACCTCACCATGTTTGTCATGTGGACCTCTCTGACAGAAGGCTGCTTGATTTGATTTTCTCAGGAACAGTACTCCACTTTCTGATGCCAATATGCCACTCCTTTCTGCATCGAATCAGTACATGCACACATCGAATCAGTACACGGGGAATACTCCAGTCACACATTTCCAGAAAACGCTTTTGGAAGGACCACCCCTCATCACTTTTGTGAAAAACCATATGTGGTTGCCAGGGCCCTGCACTGCAGTGCATAGAAATGCAGCTGTGATTGCACCAGATGTGAAATGCTTCAGCATGGGATGGCTCTTTAGGATGTGGCATGGTAGCTATTTTTGCAATTGCATCCTCACTTTCATCAACAACTGTCACCTTGCCTTACCCTCATCTTGACTCATCTCATCAGGCAACACTGTTTCTGTTGCTGCCCTCTGAACCTGACAGTCCTACACTCTGCCTGTCCATCCTCACCAGTGATGGGCTTCTCTGGATCATGTAGTGATACTGATTTGCTTTACTGGTGCGTATGGCCTAAACCAGGGTAAAAGAGCTACCATGAGCTGCATGCTGTAGTTAGTTTTCTTTCTGCCTTTGTTACCTTTCTTTTGTTGGCATTATGCTGCAAACTTTGTAAATTAGATAAATCAGTGTTGTGCATAATAATCAAGAATACTTATTGAATCTGATGATACTTTATTGATCCCACAATGGGGAAATTACAGTTAACAGAACACCCATCCAAGAAGACAAAACAAACATGGGGAGATAGGTGAACTGTGGCCATAAAGGGGAGAACACATCATTCAGGTGCTTGCTCATAGTTGTTTTGACTGTTGGGTTTTCTCTGTATTATTGTAGGGTTTTTACCTACAATACAAAGCGCCTTGAGGCGACTGTTTGTTTTGATTTGGTGCTATATAAATAAAATTGAATTGAATTGACTCTTTAGAAACAAACCAGGAAGCAGCTTGACCTCGGATCACAGACACACTCTACTCTACTGACTCACCTGGAGGATCAGCTCTCAGGCAGATGATGATGTTGCACTCCAGTGAGTGTGATTTTCACATGAAGTCATAAAAACGCTCAAAGTCCATTATCAGCAGCCACCATATTCTTTAAAGATGCATGTCCAGACTTCATTTGTTCACCTGATCCCTATTCATCCCCCAGTTCTTAAACGAGTCTGGTCTACTTGATCAAATCCTGGTACAAGTAGCTACATATAATCTCCCAGATCAGGTCTGCTCGCTCTACACACCTATACTATTGTTGTTGTCCAGACTCAGCTGCAATGAATTAACTATCAACAGTTTTCCTAGGTTGCGGCTCAGAGGAAATATGGAAAACTGTCACACCTTAGCCGTTGCACAGGATATGTGCACAGATGTAACTACAAACCTTAAACAGTTAGCATACTTGGCATGCAGCAGCTACAAGAATACTGTGGAATAAAATTATGAGACCTTTTAGATTTGCACAAATAATGGTAAATGGACTAGTTCTTATATAGCACTTCACTACTCTAAGCACTCATACAACACATTTACATTCATACAAGCACTTTCAATCAATCAATCAATCAAATACTTTATTATCCCCGAGGGGCAATTTGTTTTGCAGCCAACAGCAAAATAAATAAATCTATAACGTGTAAATAAGCTAGTGCATTTACTGTCTAACATTCACACACAAATGCTTGTGTCAGAGAGCTACTTGAGGTTCAGTATCTTGCCAATGGAGCAGCCAGGAATTGAACCACCAACCTTCTGATTAGTAGGTGACCTGCTCTACCTCCTGAGCCACTGCCACCCCAAACAACAACAACTGCTTTATCAAACACTAGTTTTGATCACACAAATGAGCTCCTTGCTGCACCACTGAGCCAGTAAACCACCACATAACAAACATGTTCCAGTTATTATGGCAGTGGGATGACCTACAACATAAACACTGTTACACTGAGTTCACTGACCCACGTTTGCACCAAAAGAAAACGTCTCTCTTCTCCTGCTCTGTCACTGCAATCTCAGGCAGATATTTTTTTGCACTTTTATAACTGTGGCTACATTTCTCTCTTTTCTGTGCATGCACCATAGTAAATATACAGCAGTTTTGGGGGGTTTTTTACATGGCAAAGTGACTTCAGCCGAATGCACAGTGCACTGTGCTCTCTCTGCTGATATCAGTCAGTGGAGCTCACCTAGCAGTGTCTTTCTTTCTCTCATCTCTATACCATACCATACCATACCATCTTTATTTATAAAGCACTTTAAAACAACCACAGCTGACACAAAGTGCTGTACATTAAAACACAAATAAATAAATAAATAACAATTATGACCGCAATCATTTGAATAAGCCAGTATCTAATTACACTGTGGATCTTGGTGTTTAACTGAATGGATGGCCCATATTGTTCTTCACAGTACACAGTAAAAATAATAATGAATTATACATGTGTGTGGCATTTGGCATCTTTGCACTGCATACACCTGGAGGCTTTGCTGGTGTGACAGACCCCAGCCTCTATCAAGCCTGTGCTTAGAGCTTATAAAAGATTTAATAATGATAATAAATATAACCAAGAGCAGCAATAATAGCCCCTTATCAGCCGCAAATTGGTGCTGGTGCTGAATTTAACCCCTGCTGGCCAACAATTCTAGTGTTAGCAATGACCAAAACATTTTCCCTTATTATATGATCATGTCCATAAAATATAAAAGCCATCACAATGGAAATGTGTATCAAATTTCATTTAAACCAAAACTTCAAGGTCTGATCTTTATTCAAACCACTTTTTAGGTGGATGGGGTAAAACTCAGAGGAGTAGTAGCTCAAAGCATACATGACATTTTGTGTCACCATTAGGTGGAGCTCTAACAATATTTTACTATTGACATATCACTATTTTCAGGGCAGGACTCTTAGCATTACATTAGGCTGCATAATTAGACTATAAAGCCTTTACCTTAAAATATAAAGTGCCTTGATGTGACTGCTGTGCGGTATATAAATAAAATTGAACTGAATTGAATAATTTTAGATACATATATGAAGCATAGGTCTTACTTACATAGACTGATTTGTTTGTTTGTTTGTTTGTTTTTAGGTGGCGCTGTGCGTGCAGCCATTTTGACATGATCAGTGATCACAGCCATAGAAACCAAAAGCCTTCCTCACAATGGAGGTGTGTTCCAAATATAAGTTTTTGAGCTCTTCAACAACCACTTCTTCTTTCATGTCAAACTGGCATGCTACCAGGATGTGCTCTTAAATGAAAACACGATTTTCACGCTCAACCATCATCAATATCTGAACTGTCTACAGATCACTTTTAAGCTGGATGCAGTCAAGTAGGAAATATGGCATTATCACTTCCCACCAGGTGGTGCTGTAACTATCACTGACTCTATGTATAGTAACGTGTTCAAAGTGGGACTTCTGTCCAGCCAGTGAAGTCTGGTGCAGATTGGACAATGTGTGTTTTTGAGTTATAATATTTTCATGCTTCATAGAAAAACATTTAAATTCACCATGCCTCCAGGGTCACGCCCTTTGACAACAGCTCACCTTTTTTAATATGAAGTAACACTAATTTCTTAAGGCTTTCCTGACCAAATCTGAGATGGCCCTGCTCAACCACCTTAAAATAGTACCTCAAAGAGTGGAAAATTACATTTATAGTTCCCACTATCATTTATAACTATCATTAAGTATTGTCATATGGATATGTTCAAGAACAGACCCTTATCACAGCTGAGAAGTTTAGACCACACTGGATAACGTATGGGGGAATGACAGCATCATGGAGCTGTAGCCACGCCCTTCACCGAAAACTGAACAGCACCGAAATTTAACATTACAAACGTCTTTCAATTGAATGCTTGTTGTGTATATATTTGAAAAAGTAAATCCTTCTTTTTTTTTTTACTACGTAAATGTTACTTTTTAATAAAATGGGGCATGTGGCTCATTGCCATGGGAACAGCGTAAACAAAATAAGGGCGTCATTGACTTTTGTGATCAGGGTCATATACAGAAAGTTTCCAAGTTTCCTACATTTCTGAAAAACAATATTTTCCCTCTCCTTATCAGTTTGATAGATCTGAGGTCTGGTGGGTGTTCAGACCACTTTTGAGTTAGATGGGGTAAAACTGGGAGGATCAATACAAAGTATAAAACATGACAGGTTCTGTGCGCACCAAGAAAACCCTGTTGGGTTTCAGGTATGGCTCCAAGACTTGTTTTGCACATCTCAGGATTTTACAAAAACCTTCAAAATGCTAAGTGCATTGGTCAGGTCAAAAGTTATCGGGAAATATATAAACACATTATTGGAATAGTTAAAGTTCTTCATTGCTATTAGGGCTGAAGCATGGAGAGTGTGTGTGAAGTCACTATTGTATCTGCTCCATTATAATTTTGGCAAATCAATTGCCTTTTTGAGGGCCTAAACATATTCTTGCACCAACTTGGTAGAGTATCCCACCCTGCCTCAAACTGAGCCCTTCAGCTCAATCTGACTTTGGAGCAAACTGCTTTAGATCCTCCCTCCTCAAGCCAACTTCACTCTAATTAGCTGCCCCTCACCCACAAAAGGTTTGAAAGATAGATGGGTGAGACTTCTGTGCCTGAGATGACCAAATTAAGGATGTGTTTACAATGGTCTGCACCTTGAGTTGTAGGGTCTCACAGTTATACACATACCTCATTATTTGAAACTTTGTTCATGTTTAATATGAATATTCAATACGAACATTCACCAGACATTCACCGTGTGTGTGTGTGTATTATATATATAAAAATTAACATTTGATGGGATACAAAACATTTACCGTTATTTCTTAGTAATAAAAAACTTCATATCATTAATAGTAATAATATTATAATAATAAATATATTGTTATAATATATATTTATATTAATATTTTAATATATTATTATAATAATTAATAATCAATAGCATTCTTAAAAATTGTCAAATCTAGAGCAGCCTTTACATTCTGCTGCACTTTAAAGAAATAGACCAACTTTTCAGGAACAGAGATGAGAATTTTGATATCAAAATTCTGAGCTTGAGTCAGGATGTGGTTTGGTTAGCTTAGCATGTTGGCTGGAAACCGGATGAGCAGTTAGCTTAGCTCTGTCCAAAGTTAAAGAGCAGCTGTACCTGGGCCTCCTTGTTCTGATGGTTGTTTGTCCATAACTGACGTCTTCAGGTCTCACTGCTGAGTATATTACAATTGAATCAGTCTCTGCAAAGTAAAACACACCAAAATAACTGCAGGTACAACAACAGTTCCACTATATCATTATGCAGGAGTTATAGAAATAATTTATTATTTTCTTATGCACCATTTTCAAGATATTAAGAATAGAATAGAACATAATAGAATGCGTTTATTGTCATTATGCAGAATGTACAATGAGATTGGTGATGACATTTATAAACTGCAGCAGTTTTTCAGTTTTCACACCTCTGTGGCCACTCTGTGTTTCACAGCAAAGAGCTGCGGGAGTTTCTGAGAAAAGAAGGTGGACGACCACAAACTGACACTCAGCACCACAGAGCACAAAGCAAACATGTTCTCACAGCATGAACACCATTATTAGCCAAACCAGAACTCACAGCAGTCATATATTCAGCTTCAGATTAACTGGAGTCAGCAGCAGAAAGATGCTGCTGTCATTTCACATGTAGAAAAAGTTTTTTAATTATATTTTGACAGGCTGAAAACACACAGAGAGAAAGAGAAGTCAGGAAGTGCTGTTGGTTTGACATATATGCAATATGTGACCAACCGACCACAGAGCTGTGAGCTTTCATTAGTAAGATGAATGTGTGTGTTCACAGAAATGACCACGTTATTAAATTTATGAAAGTCAAATTTAGAATTTGAGCATAGATATTGAAATAGATGGTATTTCAAATGCTAGACTTAGATTAATTTAAAAAGCCCAAAATTTTAAATTTTAAAGGAAAACTGAACAACACTGGAAGAAATTCTTAATTTAATTAATATTGACTTTGGATGAATTGCTCGTCTGTGTGCAGAATTTAGAGAAATGCAAATGATTTCAACATGTTGCTTCCTGTTTTTAAAATGAACACTCAATCACCTGCAGCTGATGAAGCAGCTGAAGTGTTTCCTTTATATCAGATACAGGAAGCTGGACGACTGCAGAGCTCTTAGCTTCAGTTAACCACAGACCACAAACACACAGTCCAGCACACAGACAACAACACTCAGGAAGATCAGTGTTAAACACATTGATCACATCTGACTATTATGAAGTTGCCACATTATGGTTACAGAATAATTTATATTAACCACCCATTACATGATCTCAATCAGCTTAATGGACCTAAATCTAATTATAACCATCATTCTAAAATCATGTTGATTTTATTTGAAGAAGCAAAGGTCAGAGGAAATCAAACTGATAATGTTCATAATGATGCTTCAATCTTAAAAATGATCAATCAGTCTTTATTAGTTGGCTATGTACCACAGACCTTCAAGGTGGCTGTAATTAAACCTCTGCTTAAAAAGCCATCACTGACCCAGCTGTCTTAGCTAATTATAGGCCAATCTCCAACCTTCCTTTTCTCTCAAAGATTCTTGAAAGAGTAGTTGTAAAACAGCTAACTGATCATCTGCAGAGGAACGGTTTATTTGAAGAGTTTCAGTCAGGTTTCAGAATTCATCACAGTACAGAAACAGCATTAGTGAAGGTTACAAATGATCTTCTTACAGTCTCTGACAGTGGACTCATCTCTGTGCTTGTCCAACAGGACTGCTTTCAGTTCCTCGGATACTTAAGAGTAGAATGGGAGGCAGAGCCTTCAGCTTTCAGGCCCCTCTTCTGTGGAACCAGCTCCAGCTTGGATTCAGGAGACAGACACCCTCTCTATTTTTAAGATTAGGCTTAAAACTTTCCTTTATGATCAAGCTTATAGTTAGAGCTGGATCAGGTGACCCTGAACCCTCCCTTAGTTATGCTGCTATAGGCCTAGTCTGCTGGGGGGTTCCCATATTGCAGTGTTTCTCTTCACTCACCTGTTTTCACTCTGTTTATACTCCACTCTGCATTTAATCATTAGTTATTATTAATCTCTCTCTCCCCCCTCAGCAGATGACCCCCCCCCCCCCCCCCCTCCTGAGCCTGGTTCTGATGGAGGTTTCTTCCTGTTAAAGGGAGTTTTTCCTTCCCACTGTCACCAAGTGCTGCTCATAGGGGGTCGTTTTGACTGTTGGGTTTTCTCTGTATTATTGTAGGGTCTTTACCCACAATACAAAGCGCCTTGAGGAGACTGTTGTGATTTGGTGCTATATGAAATGAAATGAAAAGAAATGAATTGAATTGAATTGAATTGAATTAAAGAAAGAGAAGAGAAGGAGAAAGAGAGAAGAGAGAAGAAGAGAAGAGAAGAGAGAGGAGAGAAGAGAAGAGAGAAGAGAAGAGAAGAGAGAAGAGAGAGAGAAGAGAAGAGAAGAGAGAGAGAAGAGAAGAGAAAGAGAAGAGAAGAGAAGAGAAGAGAAAGAGAAGAGAAGAGAGAAGAGAAGAGAGAGAAGAGAAAGAAGAAGAAGAGAGAGAAGAGAAGAGAAGAAAGAAGAGAAGAGAAGAGAAAGAGAGGAGAGAAGGGAAAGAGAGAGAAGAGAGAGAGGGAAGGGAAGGGAAGGGAAGGAGGTCCTCAGAGTATTCTTTCCACTGCCTGACTATAGCTTCAGTTGAAGTCAGCAGCATTTCACCCGCACTACAAACTATAAGCTGCGTGAGCAGAGTACCATGTTCCTCTCCTGAGTTTGCCAGAATTACTTTGAGGCCATCCAAAAGTCTTTTTTCAGGGTCTCACCGAACTCCCCCCACATCCAAGTTTTTGCTTTGGCCACCGCCCAACCTGCTTTCAGCTTGGCCCCTCAGTACTTGTCAGCTGCCTTCAGAGTACCACGGGCCAACCAAACCTGATAGGACTCCTGCTTTCCTTCACCTCCGGTGACCACCATCTGGTTCAGAGGTTACCACCACGACAGGCACCAACCACCTTGCAGCCACAGCTCTGAGCAGCCACCTCAACAATGGAGGTGTGGAACATGGTCCATTCAGACTCAATGTCCTCAGCCTCCCTTGGAATGCTGTGAAAGTTCTGCCGGTGGTGGGAATTGAAAATCTCCATGGACTGGGGTTTCGTCAGGTGTTCCCAGCTCACCTTGACAACACATTTTAGATGTGCCGGGTCTGTCCAGCATCTTCCCCCCCAACACCTGATCCATCATCAGGTGGTGATCAGTTGACAGCTCAGCTCCTCTCTTCACCCGAGTGTCCAGAACATACAGATCTGGTGATACAATTACAAATCAATCTTTGAGCTGCGACCTAGGGTGTCCTGGTGCCATGTGCCACTTATGGACATCCTTATGTTCGAACAAGGTGTTCGTTATGGAAAAACTGTGGTTTGCACAGAAGTCCAATAACAAAACACCATTCAGGTCCAGATCAGGCAGGCTGTTCCTCCCAATCACACCCCTCCAGGTCTCACTGTCATTGCCCCACATCAGTGGTGACATCTCCAGCAAGACTATGGAGTCACCAGATGTAGCACCCTCGAGCACCCTGCCCAGCAACTCCAAAAGGGTGAGTGGTTTGTGATGTCATTGAGTGCATAAGTGCAAACAACAGTCAGGACCCATTCCTGGCCTGAAGGCACAGGGAAGCAACCCCTCTCATCTATCAGTGAATAAACTCCAATGTACAGGCTGCAAGCCTAGCAAGGGCTACAAGAATACCCATTTCCAACTCCAGACTGGAACAGAGTCCAGCCCTCTCCAGGAGACTGGTTCTGAAGCCAGTCCATGCGTTGAGGTGAGCCCAACTATATCTATCATCATATTTATTGTTACAAATTTCTATATGACAAAAGTCTTATATATTTAGAAATATTCAATTCATAAAAATGTCCACAATTTTTACTTTACAAAGAGATCAATGACCTCAGAAACCGCCTCCCCCCACAACACGGTACCTCTGCTTTGTCTGACTGGCTCTTGTTGATGACTGATGTTTTGACAACATCGTATGTGACATGACTGATTGTCATCATCTCCAGCTTCTTCTTGATCTGCTGAATGATCAAAATGAACAATAACAGAAAATATCTAAACAGAGATCACATGTAAGAAAGTTACTGTGATCATAATGAATGAACTTTATTTCACTAAACAATCTCATTCATGAAAGATCAGGAAGTCTGAGTCTCACCTTCAGGTTTCTTGTGAACACATCGGCTTCACCAGCAGAACCAGTAACACCAGTAGAACCACAACACAGACTGATCCAACAGAGGAGATCACAGAGAGAACAGCAGGAGGAGGAGGTGTGGATGTAGGTGGAGGTGTGGATGTAGGTTAGAGGTGTGGATGTAGGTGGAGGTGTGGTGGTGGGTCTCTCTAAAATAAAGCAAACACAGTCATTAAGTTCTGGTCACATTGTGAATGTTGAAACCTGCAGAAACACAGACAGGTGAGTGTGTCACCTGTGACAGTGATCCAGCTGGATGGAGACTCTCCATGACCGCTGATGTCACACTTGTAGAGGCCTTCATCAGACCTGGAAACATGCTGGATGGTCATGTGACCTGTAGGCTGCTTCCTGATGAGGGAGCCATCTTTATAGAAAGCAGCTGGGAGGTTGGAGGGAGTGGTCTTTGTTGACAGAGCAGAGTGACGTCATCTCCCTCCATCACAGGGAGGACAGGACTCTGCAGGATCACTGATCCACCTCAACACAGAGACAAAATACAGCATTTCATCCATTTACACACAGCTTCATCAACACTAACTCCACACACTCGGCTTACCAGAGACTGTGAGCTTAACCATGTTACTGATGGCACCCTCTCTGGACTCACACCAGTAAACTCCACTGTACCATGTGTAGATGTAGCTGATGTTACAGGAAGAACCAGACCATCTTCCCCACCCCATCTCCACACTGAGTCCTGTGCTTTTTTGTTGTGTTCCTCCTCAGAGTCCATCCAGCAGAGCTGTCGTCCTCCTCACAGCTCAGAGACACAAAGTCTCCTTCAAAGAACTGAGAGCTGCTGGGACTCACAGTCAGACGAGCTGTGAGGGTTACAATGAAACATGAAGCCAAACAGGTCATATTAGTGAGCATTTATCAGGTTGAAGCTGTGACAGAAGAAGGTTACTGACCTTGGTTTGTTGTGCAGCTCAGCAGTGAGATCAGAACTAAAGAGAAATGACACTCAGGTTGGTTTGAGGTCAACACAAAGAACAACTCCACACAAACAGCTGACAGACCCACAAACTTGTCTCTCTCTGATAGATCTGCTCATTTTAGAGTTGATGCAGCAACAGTTTCACTAAAGTTTGGACAACAGTCTCTCCTGTTCAGTGTCACAGTAAAGTCATGTGTCCTCTGTGCAGCTGTGTTCATGTAATCAGTGAATGATTTGAGCTTTTCACTGCCTGCTGTGTTTCCTGGACTCCTGAGCAAAGATAAAGAGTCAGTTCAGACCTGCAGTTGGTCCTCATGGTGTTTGAACTTGAATTCAGCCTGATTAGTTTTTCATGTCTTCTCCTCCATCATCAGTTATCAGGAGAGCAGACAGTCAAAGGTCAATAATTCAAACAAACACAGAGATTCTACTTACAGAGCAGACACAGCACAGATGTTTCCTTCATCATCCTTCTCACTCATTGAGCTTTTTTTCATTTTCTCTCCACTGACACCAAGTAAAGCCCCGCCCTCTTCCTCTGAGCACCAGCTTTTACTATTGGTGCAGAGGCAGTGGGAGTGATAAAGATGCTGCAAACATTAACTATAAACACACTGGATCTCTTTTTCTTCTATAAACCATTTCAGTTTTTTAACTAACACCATCCTCCCACATGCTTTATATATGGCCACTAGAGGGAGCTGCTGGACTAGAATCTACATGGATACAAGAAGCTCATCACTGATGCTTCCACAGTTTGTTAAATTAAAACACTTTGCATCAAAGGCTACTGCTTCCGGTTCCGGTATGATGGCGCCTGTGTTTGGCTCTGCCGCTATCGGCCGCAAATTGTGTTTTTCCCCGCTACTTGTATTTTTTTCGGCTCTGCTGCTTTCGCTCTGTTTCAGGAATGTACTGCCGGTACTGGTTTACGATCGCCTCTCACTGCTTTCCATCTGTGCCTCCATGGTAGGTCAAAATACCTTTTTTCCTGGCGCTGGCACTCCCCATTCCTTTTCCCCCGGAGATCACCTCTTCGTCGGGCGCCCAAATTGAGCCAGCTATGGAATTTCGCAGGCCTCGCAGGAAGAGAGGAAAACGAGCGGGTCTTCAAGTAAAGTTCAGACTCCTCTGGAAACGGGGGTTTGACGGGTAAGCGACGCAGAGCATTCTTAGCCTCCTGTGCTCGGTCATCTTTCTTGGAGGGAAATCCTTTTCAGCCTGTCCTCTGCATGGACACTCGAGGCCAAGCCTGGTAAGACAGTGCTTCCTTAGGTGGGTCCGCCCGGACTCTGCTCCTATCTGGCCCGTTTGGCCCGCATTTCATGGATTTATGAAGGCCGAGGCTCAAACCCTCTCTATCTGTGCTCTTTTCCTCGAACTTCAACCACAATTCAGGCTTCCTCCTCCACTACATATGGCGCTTTTTAATGCCCGATCGATTTCCAATAAATCCTTCTTATTGAATGATTTTATAACTACGAAAGATCTAGATTTCTTATTTCTGACTGAAACCTGGCAGCGTGACTCGGATTTTGTATCTCTCATTGAACTGTGTCCTGATGGTTATTCCTTCAGCAGCCAGCCTCGGCTTTCCGGTCGAGGTGGTGGTACTGCTGCAGTGTTTCTTAACCGTTTCTCCTGTCGCCAAACCCAGATTGGTCATTTCACATCATTTGAACTACAGCTTCTTAAAGTTGGAACTAAGGACCCCTCTGTACTGCGCGGTTGTATATCGCCCACCTGGCTCGTACAGCCTATTCTTAAAGGAGTTCCATGATTTTTTAGCCTCCACTATAAAATTGTCTAGACTGCTCATCGTTGGGGATTTTAATATTCATATTGATGATGACACTGACCTCCTTGCTAGGGAATTTATTAGTGTCATGGACTCTTTCCACTTTACCCAACATGTGTCTGGCCCAACACATGAAAAAGGTCACACTTTAGACTGGTCTTCACTCTAGGTCTGAATGTTGATTTTATTTACTCTAACAATATTTTTATCTCTGATCATTTTTGCATTGTTTTTGATTTGTCGTATCATGTGACTCTGTCCCCTGCTAGACGCATGGTCAGCTCTCGCATCTTAAACTCTTCAACAGCAGATGTTTTTTCAGATAGATTCAATTTATCTCTATCTTTGTCTGATGATGTTGATCATTTAACAAATCTATTTAATGCTCACTGTCATACTATCTTAAACGAAGTCTGTCCAGTTTGTAACGAGATTAACTCCTATCCTTAAATCCTCGCCCTGGATTGATGATAATATTCGTGGCATTAAAGCGTTCTTGCCGCAAGTCTGAGTGTTTGTGGAAGAAGAGTCGCTTACATGTCCAACTTTTATATCTAAAGGACCTCCTAGTCTACTTTAATAATTCAGTTAAAGATTTTTCTATTTTTCTAATCTGGTCACGAAAAGTAAGGGTAATGCAAGAGTGCTATTTGATACATTACTGCTATTGTTAATCCTGCATTACCTACTGCACCAATCTTTTCTAACAAAGAGTGTAACACCTTTCTGCATTTTCTGGTAGACAAGATCAGCGCTCTTAGGTCAAATATTTCTCAGTCCAGTTGTTCGCTGCCCGTTCCTGCCCCAGCCCTGTCTTTCTCATTAGAAAGTTTCTCTCTGATCACTTCACCTGAGCTGCTAAAATTAGTTAAATCTATGAAAGTGTCTTCGTGTTCCCTGGATAGTCTACCTGCATCCCTATTTTAAAATGTTTTTCCGCACATCAGTTCATGTATTCTTTCTATAATAAATACTTCACTGCTCTTAGGTCAAGTTCCCCGCTTATCTTAAGACCGCTGTCATCCACCCACTTTTAAAGAAATCCAAACTTGACCCCGCTGCTTTCACTAATTATAGACCAATATCTAAATTACCATTCTTATCTAAGATCCTGGAAAAGGTTGTTGCTAAGCAGCTTACTGCCTTTTTGGAACAACATAATATCCTGGATAAATTTCAGTCTGGCTTTCGTAGAGCTCATTTCTACTGAGACAGCTCTCCTTAGAGTCTCCAATGATGTTTTGTTGAGTAGGGAGCAGGAGAATGTTCCATTGTCTTGATGTTGGATCTTTCTTCTGCTTTTGACACTGTAGACCATGAAGTTTTACTTGATAGACTACATCGCTGGGTGGGTATATCTGGATCTGCCCTGAAATGGTTTACTTCATACTTGTCAAATCCTCGATTTCATGTGGCAGTTTCTGATTTCAGATCCGACTCTGCTTATCTTGCGTATTACGTCCCCCAAGGTTCTGTTTTGGGCCCTCTGCTCTTTCTGTTATATTTGCTCCCTTTGAGGCATGTTCTAAACACTTTTGAGGGAATATCGTACCACTGTTATGCTGATGACATCCAGCTGTATATTTCTTTCAAGCATGAACATGTCTCAAAGTTGCAGGTACTAATAATGTGCTTAAAATCCATTAAAAGCTGGCTAGCTGAAATTTTCTTCAACTTAATGAGGACAAACTGAAATTCTGATCTGTGCTCCGGATAGATCTGTCTCTAATATAATGATAGCCCTTGGTCCTCTTTCTAAATTCGTTAAGCCTTCTATTAAGAACCTTGGGATAACCTTTGGCACTGCCTTTATGCTTGACTCTCATGTTAAATCTTTGACGCATTCTTGTTTCTTCCACCTTAGGAATATTGCTAAGCTTACCTCCATCATATCTCATTCTGAACTTGACATGGTTATTCATGCATTCATATCTTCTTGCCTGGACTATTGTAATGCATTGTTTACCTGTCTTAGCAAACATTCCCTGGAGCGTTTACAGACTGTTCAGAGTGCTGCTGCTAGGCTTCTGACTAAATCTTCCAAATATTCTCACATCACCCCGCTTCTGATTCAGTTACACTGGCTACCTGTGAAATTTAGAATACAGTTTAAGATTTTGGTACTTACATTTAGAGCTCTTCACGAGCAAGCCCCATTGTATATCAGTGAACTCTTTCACTTATATACTCCTTCTAGATCACTGCAGTCATGTGATCAAGGACTACTGTCTGTGCATTCTACAAGACTGAAAACGAAAGGAGACAGAGCTTTTGCCTCAGTGGCTCCCCGTCTCTGGAACTCTCTCCCTGTCCATCTTAGAGCGGCGGACTCACTGATGCATTTTAAAGGTCTTTTAAAAACAAATCTATTTAGCTTGGCATTTGTTTAATTTGTTTTTAATTTGTTTTTATTATTCTTTGTCCTGTTGTGAAGCACTTCGTAACATCTGTTTTGAGAGGTGCTATATAATAAAGCTTTACATTACATTACATTACTGTGCAGAGTGAATGACTGTGTTAAAATATAATGACCCCTCCCACTCTGCTTGTTTCTCTCTGTTTCCCTTTTTCATTTCATTTCTGGCACCCTTGATCCTCGATTCCTTGGATCAGGTGGTGGGAGGATGCTGGACAGACCTGCTGGGAACAACTGGCCCCAGTTCAGATCTTTAACTCACATCTGTGGCAGAACCTTGACAGCATTCTGAGAGAGGCTGAGGACACTGAGTCTGAATAGACCGTGTTCCTCACCTCCATTGTTGAGGCTGCTGCTCAGAGCTGCAAGGTGGTTGGTGCCTGTTATGGCGCTAATGCCTGAACCAGATGGTGAACACTGATCTCTCTACAAACTGCTGAAGTTGTGATGATGGCCTCTGGGTGTCAGGTTGTTTAGAAACCTCGATGCAATTCAGTTGCTTCAAATGTTTCACTGAGTTACTGATGTGTATGGTTGGCTGACAGGGAGGGAAATGATCCTCTGCAGCTTCAGTGTGTGGTCCTCAGGCTGGAGCCAATCATCTGCACTCTGTAGTCCCACCAATCACAGAACATCCACTCTGAGCTGTTTGAGTAGAAGGAGGAAACACAGCAGTCACTGAGAGCAGCAGGTAATGCTACAGCAGCTGAAACAGCGGCTACAGCAGGTTAGCTTTCTGATAGAGTCTCCTGGTGAGTTTGTGCCTTCAGCTCTTCTGCTGAGATTTACATTTGGAGACACCAGATATGAGGATCAATGTGACCTTCACCCTGAACACGCTGCCTGAGGTTAAAGGTTAACTTCATAACATCCTTCATTAATGATGATGATATTATCTTTGTTTACAGCATAAAAGCATATGTGTAACTTGTTTGTCACTGTTACTCACTGCTGACCTGCTGACCTGCTGCTGCAGCTCTTATCTGACCTGGGATCAGTCTCTCCCTTCATGGAGACACAAGATGGCAGCTGAGCTCAGCAGTTTCACTTTGACCTGCAGACAGGATGGAGGAGTGTTTGAGGAGTGCAGCTATGACTCCAATGATTTCATCCACATCAGCTCAGTTTGACTTAGAAAGGCCTGAATCACCACAGCAGACATCTCCAGCCACTTTATATTGGAAGGCTGTGGTTCCCAAAGTGTG